>NW_027185653.1:2623130-2629347 GCF_028583685.1 Petaurus breviceps papuanus
CTCTCTCTCTCTCTCTCTCTCTCTCTCTCTCTCTCTCTCTCTCTCTCCTTCCCTTTTGCTATTGACCTATTGAATTTGAAATGTTGACATTGTGTTAGTGGTAGAAGGGTTAAAGTCTTTAGAAGGTAATTTGAAAAATGAGCCTGGAATTCATATTTGTATTTACAAATTTGTGAATTACCCATCTAGGGGTTATATTTAAAGGTACAGCAAATGTTGACAGCACCAAGGGAAGAATTTAGAACTCAAAACTAAAAGAATCCGAGATAGCAAATATAGCAGCACAAATAAAATATACAGTGTGACAGAGTTCACAAGAGGAAACATTATTTAGAAGGAAAGTTATCTTTATTGTTAGGTGTTAAAAAGACTTCAACAAAGATCAGGACCAATGAAATATAATTGTAGATGATAAAGAAAATGTCATAGGTAATATGAAGGAGAACAGATTCAGTAGACTAAACATATTCATGCAAATTCAATATATGATATTCTATCTTATAACTTCTATGTTGAGTATTTTCCATAACTTAATATTTTGACTCACTGCTTTTGATCTTAAAAGTGTTATTTATTTAATTCAATTTATGTGGATATTCAATGAGTGACTTTAAAAATGCTATTGATATGGGGCGTCCAGGTAGCACAGCAAGTAAGAGTGACAGCTCCAGTGTCTGGATGACCTGGAGATAGAATCCCGGGCTCAGATACTCAGCACCACACCCAGAAATAACTGGTTGTGTAACCTTGAGCAAGTTACTTAACTCCGATTGCTTAAAAAAAAATGCTATTGATACCTTTTACTTTTTTCACCTTCATTCCTTAATGTATCAGTACCCCATCCAGAGAGATGTCCATTACATTTATATTCCACAATTTATTCAGCTTTATTCCACTCAATGGTCATATATTTGCTTTCCAGTTTTTTTTCTTGTTTTTTTTTTTTTTTTGCTACTAGAAAAGTACTGCTATGAAAATCCTGGTGCATTAGTACCTCTCTTCCTGCCTTATAATATCTTTGTGGAATGTTAATTTCAGACATACATAGTTTAGTCATTTTCTTAGGATGATTCAACATTATGTTAGTGTCCAATTCAATTCAGTCAAAACATTGTGTTTGCAGTTGAGAATTCGGTCAACAGATTATTCTGGCCTGCTTGTCAATACAAGCTTCACATATATTTAGGCTCCTTAAAAGTCTACTCATTAAGGCAACTATTAAATAAACTTTGCTTTACTTTGGCTGAAAAAAAATGTTGTATTTGCCTGCTATGCAATACACTGGAAAAACAACAAAAGGAAATAAATATGAAAAATGAATACTAGAAATATGCAAAAAAAAATACTACACTGAAATAGCCACTGTTTCCAAGGAGTTTATATTTTACTGTGAGATAAAATACACACACACACACACACACATAAGTACATCAAGAGGAACTAGAGAGTAGAGAATACCAAATGACATATAGATGAGTTTTTTGGACTCTCATACTCCACTTCTCTGCCCCCATTTCCATGAAAAATTTCCCATTTACTGGAAAACCTCTCGATTACTTTCCTTAACTTTGGTAGGCTACTCTTTTGGTGACAATATCCTTTGTAACAAAATCTTTATTTAAAGTTTATATAGTTTGGTAATAACATATGTAAGAACTGTTCTTTCACTGGCAAAATTTCTGAAAAGGCAGGGACACCTTTATTCTAGGAGAATACAACCAAATAGGATTTAATTTTAACTATTATGTCAAATTCTACAATAAAATATGTTTTTAAAAACATTTATATCTGAAAGCAAACAATTAAGGGTTTTTTTTTATCATAAAGGGTTCTGGTTGTTTAAGTTTACAAAATGTTCCTTAGTCTCATTTAATCATGTTTCAGTTAGAGTTTGACACATTTATCTAAGCACTTACAAAACAATGCTCTCCCATAATTAATAAAATATATGTTGGGTACCCATCTTTGGATTGTAAAATGTGTTAGGATAGATCTCATGTCTGTAGAAGTGTTGTTACAGATCTCAGCACCTCATCATAAACAAATAGGTTCTAAAAATGACTGCAGTGAAAAATTAAGAAATATTTCTTTTTTAATTACTTCACACATTAAATGTATTCATCTATATTCAACTGTTATGGCTATAAATAAAATATTGTTCTTGAAATAAATATTGTATATATCCAATTAAGCAACCTTTTAAGAACTTAGGCTTTTGAAAGCTATGCAATATGCTTGATTTCCTTTACTTCAGAAGTAAATTTATTTCCTAGCTATAACTTCCATAAAGAAATAAACAAACAAAACTAGGTTATATAGGTGATTGCAACCCCTAACTGACTAGAGATTTGTTCCAGGTTACCTAGTTTAGAGGATGACTAATATGGAGGGACTTTTGAAGTTTAGAAAATCAGATACCCATCACTTAATTCTCTCATGCAAGGAAGCACCTCTACCCCAACTCCTTCTTCTACCTCTTCATCAAAAGAATCAAAAAATATTTTGAGTAATTTTCTTATACATATTTCATAGTATTTTTACTGGGAACAAATATTCATAGTTAGAACTTTGGAAGAATCCATACTTTATTGTTGTGTATTTTTTTCCCTTCCATGTCCACATCATGAGTGTTAGAAACTACTTATTGATGCTAAAGAAGAAGAAATGTTTCTATCTTGGATTATTTTTTTATTGAGAATGGGAGGGTGGAGTCACAATGAGTTATTAAGGTACATTACTATGTTTTTTTTTATCAATTTCTCTGCCCTTTCTCCACTCCCAATGATGTAATTCTCAGCTGTTGTGTCGAATGCCTTATGGAAAGTTAATTATAAGGGAAACATAGGACATTATAGGATTTAGGGTTGAAAATATTTTAGAGATCATCTATCTATTTCAGCCCTCTCACTTTGTAGTGGAGGAAATTGAGGAGGTACAGTTAAGGGACTTGCCCAAGATCACAAAATCAATTTCAGTCACAGAACTGGGATACATATGCTTGTCTTCTGGTTTCAAATCCAGTCCTCCATTACACATTTTTAACTCCTTCCCCTCTGGAGTTAGCAGAATAGATTGCTTTTTGAAAAAAAAAAGTTTAGATACCATGATTATGATTCATATGGTACACTTTATTTGTATTTTTGTCACTTTGAAAACACCAATCATTTTGGCTAATTGACTACGAAGAGATGGATTTTTTTTGCTGATACATGAAAGACCTATGTAATATGCTTTACTATTTTTTTTTTCAAGTGCCCTTCACTGGAACTGGCGACACTCAAGCTTTTAATATTGGTACATCTTGTGAGGGCATTGAGACAAGGCATATTTGTAAATAATGCAACTTGTGCAATCTTCTAGACAAATGGCAAATTAATCATTCTCTGAATCCTTGTTTTTTGAAGACTTGTGCATTTTTAAAGAAGATGGAGTGATTGTTTACTGACTTCGTACCATTGATTTTCATTATGGATGGTGTTGGTCAGGTCTGTGTCAGGTCATCTGGGAGAGATAGACTTTGCATACCTAAATACAATGAGGGGAGAGGCACTTTCTATTCCATATTCAAGAAGAAAAAGCTCCAGTCTTTGAGGAAAGTTTTAAATGACCTTCTCCTAAGAAAAACTTTTCAGCACTACATTCTCTCAAATTATGGTGAAAGGAATCCTCAGCATGGCTGCTATGAGATTACCTTGGCTTCAAGAATTCCCACTATAAAAGTAACAAGAGTCAGAAATAATATGAAAAGAAATAATCTAAACTGTTCTATGGAAATCTGCAGTGTATTAGGGGAATTTGGTTGAACAGACTTAAAATGGAATAGTCAAATCACATGAATACTACTTATTTCACATGGAGAAAGGGATGAAAATTTTGGTGGCTTTCCATTGTTCCTTTTAAGACTGGAGGTTTATGAAGGTTATTGATTTGTTTTTTGGTTTTTTTTTTAATGAATCAGACATTGCAACTACAGACTTGGTTACAGTTTAAGATACCTCTTGTTAGTCTCAAGTTATCTATGCATGCTTTTGATTGTTTCTGGGTGAAATTTTTATGCATCTGACATGTCTATGAAATAGACACACTTCTATTCCCAAATTCCTTCTTGTTGTTGTCATTTGTGTTTAGGGTTGATTATACTTTTCTTCTCTGTCAATTCTGGCTTGAATTTGAAAACTCAATAAATCTTATTCCTCACTCTTCAGCCCTTCTTCCATAGATTTGTGTAGTCTTTGACATCCAAAGATTCCTTAAATTAAGTATTTTCAGAGAGCTCAATATTGTTAATATGAAGTCTATAATTTTTGGTATTTCACAATAGCTACTGCTTCTTAACAAGAAATCAGCTACTTGTCATATTGTGATGATTTGTTGAATTTCTCAAGGGAAAGGCATCACTTTTAAAGGCTTATTGCATTGGATTTTTTTAAGAGCTCTGCCAGAGTAAATTCCCTTTATTAATGATAGTATATTGTGTGAGTCAGTGAGCTGTTATCCATTTTAGTAGACAGATAGGAGAAGAGCTTTGCTAGAATGAAGTATTTTGGAAATTTGCTAATTTCAATCTATGTGATAATTTCATTCTAAATATAGTCCTTGAGAGTTACTCTTATTTCTTTAACTTTCTTCAAAAATATATTAATTAAACCCTTATTAATAAGCATTACCAGATAATGACAAATGAACATTATTGGAGTGGGTTTTAGAGGTCAGAACATTTGGTAGATAATTTAAGAGTCTGCAGAGGTTTTTGATTCATTGACAAAACATGTCTTACATAGAGGTTAATCAAGAAATGTTTAGAAGACCATTAAACATTTTTCATACTTCCTGTATTTGGGATTGTACTAATAACAGCTTCAGGATGCATAACAGTTGTATCATTTCTATCTGTCAGCTCAATGAGTAGGACGCTATGTGTGTGTGAGAGAGAGCTTGTGTGTGTGTTGCTATTCTTAAAATGTTTTTCTCTAGTCTGATAAAAAAGGAAAAAATAATGTCTGCCATGATGAAAGGAAATAAGCAGTCTATTTTTAGGAAATGGGTAGAACTAAGACTGCAGGAAATATCTACCCTTTCTCTCTGTTAAATTATAGCAATATGAGGAAACCCAGCACTTAACTCTTGTAAGATTTTACATAAGAAAACTAAATGGACACAGAAATGGTGAGGGTATATCAGTCGCAGCCCAGTTGCAAAATAAGCAATCATTTTTTCCCCTTTAGCTGTAAAGGCAACAGTGATTTGAGAAAATGTCACTCCAGCAAAGGAAAAACAGAGATCCATTAAAATCTTCTTCCCATATATTTATGGCTTTAAGACTTCCTTGTAAGAGTCATCAACTGAGTCCCAATGAGTGGAATCACTCTCTTTTCCTGGATACTCTATCTTATGTATATTTTCATAATAGTCCTTCCTCCTCACCCTCCTCCAAATTGACTGAATTCTCCACAGTTCTCCTTTGAGGTATCTTCATTTAGATTATGCCATTTAACTCTGCATGCTGCTAAGTGTCTATTTTTAGTCCACTTTACTTTTCCCTCTTTTATACCTTAATTGGTAATATCAGAAGTATCCATGGATTCCATTATTGTTTCTATAATGAAGATTCTCAAATCTATTTATCAAGTCCTAATGGACACTAAGAACTGGATGTCATATATATATATATATATATATATATATATATATATATATATATATTTCAATATGTCAAAACAGAACTCATACAAACTCCAACACTTCCCTTCAAACAGATTTAGCATTCTCTGTCACTCAGGCTTAAAAATCCGTCTCCACTCAATAAATTTACTTTTTAGCAATTCTACATTCATAGCATCTCTTGTACATGATCCCTACTTTCTGGTTATATCATTGCCATTCCTGTTCAGACACTAATTGCATCTAATTTACACTGTTACAATAGCCTTCTGGTTGATACCTGTGTCTCAAATCTCTTCTCACTTCAACTCTTCCTCCCTTCAATTGCTAAAATGATTTTGCTAAAGTGTAGGTCTGATCATGTTACCCTTACATTCTCACTCCATAAATTCCAGTGTTTCTGTGATATTTTTCAGGAGTAAATATAAATTTTCTTGTTTGGCTTCTAAAGCTTTTCAAACCCTGTCCTCATTATCTGATCATCTCATCCTCTATCTACCTGTGTGTTCATCTATCTATCTATCTATCTATCTATCTATCTATCTATCTATCTATC
>NW_027185653.1:2629357-2688334 GCF_028583685.1 Petaurus breviceps papuanus
ATCTATCTATCTATCTATCTATCTATCTATCTATCTATCTATCTATCTATCTATCTATGTATCATTTAGCACAATGCCTGGCAGAGAGCAAGCAGTTAAAATATTTGTTGATTTTGATGATGCCATTGGTCATAATAAAATTCAAATTATTACTTGGCAATCATAATTTTTTTTGTTATGTGTGTGTATGTGAGTGGTGTTTGATGATAGGACAGACTTTCTAGTTGACCTAAATAATAACTAGTTGGGAAAGATGGCAAAAGGACCACTAATTTATGAAATATATTCTGTGTTCTGATTCCTTTGAAAAGAATATAAAACAGCACATGTAGAGAAATGGATTTGACTGATGATATGGTTTTCATCAAAGGCAAGCAACAAGAGAAGGAGAAGAGGAGCTAGGGATCTTGAGCAAAAATGTCACTAAATTCCTCTCCCTGACTAGAAAAGGGCAAAGGAAACTTGGTGGGTGTAGCAGCAAGCTGCTTTGCTAAAGGAAAGCAACTCAAAGTGGTTTAACAAGCTTACTTTAATCAATCAAACATATCATTTGCCTTGTTCAGGGGAAAGTCAGCACCCCAACTTCAGAATATACAGTCAGAAGTTACAAGAAAACAGAAAGGGGGGCAGCCAGGTAGCACAGCGATTAAGAGCAGCAGCTCCAGTGTTGGGATGACCAGGGGATCAAATCCGGGCTCAGACACTTAGCAGCCACCCAGAAACACCTCGCTGTGTAACCTTGAGCAAGTTAACCACAATTGCTTAGGGGAGGCCAGGTGGCTTAGCAAGTAAGAGCACTGGCTCCAGTGTCAAGATGACCTGGGGATCAAATCTGGGCTCACATACTTAGCAAGACACGCAGAAATAAATGGCCTTGTAACCTTGAGCAAGTTATTTAACCCTGATTGCTTTAAAAAAAATAAAACAGAAAAAACATATCAAGCATACAGGCCTCCAAACTGTCCAACCATTATATCCATACCAAATCACAGTTACCAGAGAGGGAAGTATCAGCAGCTGGGTTTATCAAATCCGGTGGGCTCCCAATGACTGCCCAGAGTCTCATATGTTCAAATCACACAATACTTCTCAAAGTGAACCCCAAAACAAAGTCTCATATCAAGGGTTATATAGCCTTATCCTGGCTCAGAGAATGTAACACCTATCTTGACCTCCAGCCCAATCACAAAGCACCAAGATGTGGGTGTTCCTGAAAAACAGCCTCCCACCACAGATTCCAGCTGCACTTAACTGAGGGACAGGGGAGATCTCTCCATGACAGTTACAGCACTCTCTACTTTACTCCCCTTAAGCGAATAGGAAAGCACCATCTGAGCTAGAATACTTTGGTGCAAATATTGCTTCTGACACATACTACTTATGTGACCCTGAGTATATCATCTAACTTCTCCATGCTATAGGCAAATCTGAGACTATAAAAGGAAAAGAAGGTGATATGCTTTGGTAGAAGGATATCTCTTATCTGAGAGCTCCCTAGATCAATGATGTTTCAGATCTAGGACCTAACCTTTTATTATTGTTGTTGGTATCATTACATACTATAGTTATTTTCTATCTTGTACAGTTTGTTATTGTTTCATATCTGCATTGACATTTTTTTTCATATTCAGATTGGTGACATTTGTTTTCTATGCTTTGAAGCCAGGTAATATGATATGCTTCTCTATATGCAGAATTTACCAAAATGTTTTTCCTAGCACAGTATCTTGTATATAACAGGTGATCAAAAATATTTGTTGACTGATGGATGATAGCATTCATTTGAATACATTTATTCCTATAACCATAAAACTTCACTACAAATTCTTACTGGAAGAATGATTACAAATGAGTTGACAAATGATTATAATTATACTGTTAATTAGATAAAATAATTTTATGAATTTCCTTCTTGAAGTGAGGAACTTGGATGCATTGGGTACTATTCATTTTGTTAATTATCTCAATTCATTGAGGTAGAACCTAGGAAATTCAGTATCTTTTACTTGATCAAGAACAAAGTACCTCTATAGGTTCTCAATTGTACAAGACTCTGAACATATAAAAAAGATTTATATAACCAATATGGTGAAAGGACTTGCATCCAAGCCCAACAAACTCAATAAATATCTATTTCTGGTATCTTTCTTTCCTTTATCCTCTCACCCAGGTGGCTAGAAAGGTGCAATAGATAGAATGCTTGGTCTGGAGTCAGGAAGACTCATTTTCTTGAGTTCAAATCTGGTCTCAGATGTTTACAAGTTGTTTGACCATTCAAATGTGACCACTTGAATCTCTTAGTTCCTTTGGAAGATTCACAAAGGGTATCCTCTTGTGGCTATGGAAATTTTCTTTCTTGGATTGTCCAAAAGATTTTATGTTTCCCATCCCAGAATGACTCATGTAAAATCCTTAGTCAATGATCATCTCCTTCACAAAATGCTTGAGCAATTTTCCTATCACTTGAACCTGTACCTCTCAAATGAAGATTGTAGATCAAAGGGACACTTTGTATCACTTTGCTTACATTTCTACCTCCTCAATTCATCAAAGGAAAACTGAGGTGAATTATTAGAATTATGCTATGATAATTCTCCAAAAACATCTTGACAAATTTAGGAGGTATAAACAAAAAAGTGATAAAATTAAAAGCTAATAGAATTTAAAATACCAAAACACTGTACACCTATTACAAAAATGTGCAATCTTCAAATATAATGCTGGTTCAGTTCCAGACCACTGCAATAAAATGAATACTGCAATGAATCAAGTCACATGAATGTGTTGCTTTCCCAGTGCATATAAAGATTTTGTTTACATTATAATATAGACTATTAATTGTGCAACAGGATTGGCCAAGAAAAATGAACTTACCTTGATTAAAAATATACTTTTGCTTAAAAATTGCTAACCATTTTGAAAGCCCTCAGCAAACTGTGATTTTTTTTTTGCTGGTAGAGGATTTAGCCTTGATAGTGGTGGCTATTGACTGATCAGGATGGTAGTTGCTGAAAGTTTGTGTGACTGAAAATTTTTGAAAAGAAGGAAACAATGAAGTTTGTCTAATCCTTTGACTCTTACTTTCACTCTGAACTTTTGGGCCACTGCAGAGTTATTAGTTGGTCAAATTTTAATATCATTATATCTAAGGGAATATGAAGGTCTGAGGAGGGGGATAGAGAGAGGGAAGGAGTTAGAACACACACAACATTTATGAATTATATTCATCATTTTACATGGTCAGGGTTTGGGGTGCCCCAACACATTTACAATAATAACATCAAAGGTCTCAGATCACGATAACAAATAGAACAATAATTTTAAAAAATGAAATATTGTAACAAGTATTAAAATGTGTCACAGAGACATAATCTGAGCAAATACTGTTGGAAAAATCATACCAATAGATTTGCCAAAGGCAAGGTTGCCAGAAATATTCAATTCCTAAGAAAAAAACAAAAACAAAAATCGCATCATAATATCTGAGAAACATAAAAAAGTGAAGTGTAAGAAAATGAATTATGTCTCTAAATTGAAAACAATAAAAAAGCAAGAGTCTCAAAATTCTAATAATTAAGCTTTGCATCAAAGTACAGATAGGAGAAGTAAACTTCCTTATCCCACCTCTTTTCTCAGTTCCTTCAGTTCCTGCATGCTTTGAGGGAGGGTCGACAGATATGGAACATTCCACATAACATTAAACTTTTTTAGTGTGTTCATTGGTTGTGTTGAAATTTTTCCCCTTTTTGGGTGTTATTTTAATATAAAGTGTCTATATAAACAGGTAAAGAGATCAATGTAGGGGAAAATGTAGGTTATGGATGAAGAAAAGCAATTAAAGTATTTGGTAAAAGTAATTGGGAAGAAGAGGATTCTGAGAACACAGCAGAGTAGGTCAGAAATTTCAATGTCTTAAGATTGTCCTTTGCAAAAGAAATTTAAAAATACCTCAGGGGAAACATAGAGTGGTAAAAATAAACAAGAACAGGCACACAACAAGGATCCTCCTGTGACAATCAGAAAATATCTGAAGAAAAATTCCTAGACTAGGTTTGTTCCCTGTGAAGAATAGGGACTGCTTAAATAAGGGCAAGCCCCAGTGTTACCTGGGTTGAGAGGCTGCTGTGGGCCAAGCCAAAGTAAGTTTTCCCCCCAGAAGAGTGAGGAAACTGATCCCAAGAAGATCCAGGGAATCTCTGCTTACAAGAAGTCAGACCCAGACTTCCTGGAGCCAAGATGGCAGATTAAGGACTTAGTCACTTTCACCTTTCCTTATTGACCTCAAAAAACCCAGAAAATACCACATCTGGAAAAATCTTAGAACAGTAGAGACAGCAGGAAAATGGTATGAAGCTGATTTTTAGCTCTTAAGGACAGGGGGCTTAATGGGAAAGGTGTCTCTTCTTGAGGCTCAAGGGGACCAATACAGGCTTTGAGGCATCCTAGAAAGCCAGCAGCAAGGCACAGATTAGGAAACCAGAGGGAGACACTAAGTCTAAGAACAGTGGAGTGAGGAAACACCAATGCCAGTACCTTCCTCTTACCTTGGCATAGCCAAAGGAACTGGCATATGACAGCACAGAAAACCACCTCTTGCACTGGCAGATTAATGTCCATCAGTAGATGATCCTACCCACAGACTATCCTACCCCGAAAAGTAAGGAGATGACCTTCAGAGCAAGACAAGCCCAAAACTTGCACCCCACAACATCCTTCAATTTCACCCCAGTGGAACACAGGAAAGCTCAACACTGGTAAAATCCATCATCTATAGCATCCAGCTTCCAGAACCTGAGGCCCCACCATATAAAGTCAGTAAATCGACCCCTAGCCCATAACACAGGAAGCATAGGACAGTGGCCTCTGTACCCTAGAAGCATAGAGAAAATTTAAAAGCCAGGAAAAAGTCAAACAAAAACAGCATGAAGCAACATAGAAAAACAAACAAAAAAAACCACATTTTCTCATGATGCAGACAGGGAAAAACAAAAGACTTATTAGGAACACAAATCTCACACTTCAAGAGGAATATGAACTGGTCTCAAGTCCAAAAAGCCTTCTTGGAAGGACTCAAGAAGTATTTTAAAATTCTAATTAGGTAGATAGAATGAAAAAAAATGAACAATTTCTTTAAAAATATAATTTTAAAAAATGGGTGAAAAACATACCCTGAAGAAAACTACTCCCTTAAAAGTAGCATTTGCCAAATGGAAAAGGAGGTTCAAAATCTAACTGAATTTAAACAATATGTTAAAAAAATTAGAATTGGACAAGTGGAAAATACTACCTCTATGAGATATCAAGAATCAGTTAAACAAAATCAAAAGAACAATAAAATAAAATAAAATAAAATACCTCATTGGAAAAACAACTGACCTGGAAAATAGATCCAGGAGAAATAATTTGAGCATTATTGATCAGAAAAAGAACCTGGGTTTCATCTTTCAAGGAATCTTCAAGGATAACTGCCCTGAGGTACTAGAACCAGAGGGTAAAATAGTAATTGAAAGAATGCACTGGGAGGGCAGGTGGCTAGGTGGTGCAGTGAGTACAGTGCTGGCCCCAGTGTCAGGAGGACCTGAGTTCAGATCCGGCCTCAGAGACTTCACAAACACACACACACACACACACACACACACACACAACCTAGCCATGTGACCTTGGGCAAGTTACTTAACCCCAATTGCCCTCCAAAAAAACAAAAAAAAAATGCACTGGGAGGGAACAAAGATGGAGTAGTAAATCAGTGACATGTTTGAACTATCTCCCAAGACCCTCCAAATACTTGTTAAAATTTGTTCTAAACAAATTCTAGAGCAGCAGAACTGAAAAATGACAGAATGAAACGAATCTCCAGGCTTAGTCAACCTGGTATGTCAACATAAAATGCCTGTTGCCCTAGGCTGAGGTAGGAGCACAGTCCAGCACAAAACTTGCACATAAACTGGGCCCCAGCAAACCTGGAGCAGGACTCAGGAGACTGAATTACTGGCAACTGTGGGAGTTTCCAGACTTCTAAATCCACAAATGTCAAAGAAAACTTATAAGATGAGTAGTAAAGGTTTGTCAGGAGTATGTGAGAGAGGACATCAGTCCAAGCAGAGTCCTGGGGTGGCAGTGAAGAGGGAATTCTCCTCACAGTTAAAAGTAAGAAAAGAATGTTTGTGATCACACACAGACCAGAACACACACCAGGAGAGGAGTAAATACCTCTCCCTTAATAATACCACCTTGGAAGAGATGAAAATTTACATATCCCCAGATGTATCTCTGAAAATAGCTGGACAAAACCCCTGAAGTATGGGAAAGTATATGCTCCCCACTGGAAGCAGTGTCATACCTAAAAAAAAAAATTAAGAAATTGCCTGGGAAAATGAGCAAACACTTGAGAAAATAATTCCACCACCTCAGACTATAGAAAGTTGCTTTGGTGTGATAGAAGATCAAAACATATAACCAGAAGAAGAAAACAAAGTCAAAGCTCCTGTATTCAAATCTTCCAAGAAAAAAATTTAAATTGGTCACAGACTATGGAAGAACTTAAAAAGGATTTTGAAAACCAAATAAGACAGGTAGTTGAAAAACTATGAAGACAAAAGAAAATGATGGAAGAAATTAATGAAAAAGGAATCAACAATTTGCTAAATGAGACCCACAGAAATACGGAAGAAAATTACACTTTAAAAATAGAATAGACTGGTGGAAGTAGGAAAACACTACAATCCCCCATAACTACCTTTAATACCTATCGAATGTGATTGTGAACAAACTTTAGGGCTACAAAACCCACAAAGTGACAGAGAGAAACAAACTCCCACTGAAGTCAACATGGCAGGCTTGCAGGAAGGGTCCATCACAGCAAGCTGGGAGGAGCACTCAGCCCTACATGAGCCCTTTACTTTAGTCCCAAGACTCCCCAACCAGACCCAGCTGGAGGGACTTTGGGAGAGTAGATCACTGGCAACTGTGGTGGTTTCCAGAATTATCAACCCATAAATGCCAAAGAAACTGAGAGGTCAGTGTGGAATTTGTGGGAATAGGGGGTAAGTAGTGGGGTCCAGCCTCTGCCCTGCAGAGGGAGAAGCTACTGAGGCATGTTGGAGCATTTCTGCTTCAGAGGTCCTGGTGTGCTTATTGTAGGGGGACCAAGCAACAATCACTAGGGGTAATAAATCTTGCTTTAACCCTGCTTGGATCTGGATTGATGTCTAGGGTGGAGGTCCTGAGGTACATGACCAGACCATGTGGAGGCTTCAGAGACGGCAGCAAACTAATAGCTCTGGGAGTTGAGAAAACTCCAGCCATTTTAGACAAGATTCTACTCTCTGGAAGCAGAGTTATACAGTAGCAAAAAGCTCAAAATCAAGTAATTGAATGGCAATATGAGCAAGCAAAGGAAGCAAAGCAAGAACACCAACCTGTCTCTAGATTCCTTTTTTTGGAGACAAAACAGATCAAAGCATGGAACAGGAGGAAGACAATGAAGTCAGAGTTTCTGTAACAAAAACTTCCAAGAAAAAAACATGAATTGGTTACAGACAAGAGAGGAGCTAAAGAAGGACTTTGAAAATCAAATACAAGATGTCTAGGAAAAATTGGGAAGAGACATTAGAATGATGCAAGAAAATCATGAAAGCTGGTTACAACCAGACTGAAGTAAATAACACCTCAAAAATAGAGTAACTCCCAATGAGGAGAAGAACTCCTTAAAGAGATGAAATATTCTGATGGAAAAGAAAAATTTAAAAAGCTCAGTGAAGAGAATAATTCCTTCAGAATTAGATTGGAGCAAATAGAAGCTAGTGATGTTATGAGAAATCAACATACTATTAAACATATCCAAACAAATGAAAATATAGAAGGCAATGTGAAATATCTCATTGGAAAAACCACTGACCTGGAAAATAGATCCAGGAGAGCTAATTTAAAAATTATTGAAGTACCTGAGAGCCATGATCAAAAAAAGAACCAAGAAATCAACCTTCAAGAAATTCTCAAGGAAAATTGCCCAGATGTTTTAGAAACAGAGGGCAAAACAGAGGTTGAAGGAAACCATCAATCACCTCTTTAAAAAGATCCCCAAAATGGAACTCTTAGGAATACTATACCCAGGTTCCAGAGATTCTAGATCAAGGAGAAAATATTACAAGCAGCCAAGAAGAAACAATTTGAATATTGTGGAAACAAAATCAGGATAACACAGGATCTGGCAGCTTCTAAATTGAGGGATCAAAGGGCTTTAAATATGATATTCTAGAGGTTAAAGGAGCTGGGTTTAAAACCAATAATCAGCTGCCCAGCAAAACTGAGTATCGTGTTTCATGATGGTCATTCATTGGAATAGAAGACATTCAAGCATTCTTTTTGAAAAAACCAGAGTTGAATAGAAGACTTGAGAATAAGATACAAGAAGTAAGAGAACACGAGTAGGTAAACAGGGAAAAGAAAACAAAAGGAACCTATCAGTTTCAAACTATTCGCATTCCTACATAGAAAAATGATCATTGTAATTTATGAAACTTTTTTGAATATGAGAAGAGTTGAAGGGAATATAAAGATATGTATGTATATATATATATATATATATATATCCACACACATACATATATGTAGATACCTATATATATGAGGTTATACATGCTTATGAATACATATGTGAGTGTCGTTATATATGTGTACAAGTAAACCTAGACAGTGGGCACAGGACCAATTCATTAGGAAGGGATGATACTTAGAAGGTGAAATGGAGAGGTGACAGAGCAATATAATGAGAGGAGATTGGGTGAGACAGAATGGGTAAATTATCTCATATGTAAGAGGCAAGGGAAAACTGTTACAATGGAAGGGAAGAACAGGAAGGCAAAAGGGAATGAGTCAACCTCACTCTCATTGAATTTGGCTTAGAGAGGTGTAGCAGCAAGCACCCCAAGCATCCTCAGGTTTTACTGCCAACACAGGTTCTTGGATCTGCTTTGATAAAGAAAAGCAACTAAAAATGGGTTAACAAGCTTACTTTAATCAGTCAAATATGTATCGTTTACCTCATTCAGGGGAAAAAGGTCAGCACCCTGAACTTCCAAGTATACAGACAGAATTATCAAGACAGAAACAGATCAAGTAGACAGCTTTCCAAACTGTCTAACCATTACATCTATACCAAATCAAAATCTGGGTTTCAACATCTGGGTTTTTCAAAGCCAGGGGGCTCTGGACAACAGCTTCCCAGAATCCAGATCAAATCACAGAACACTTCTCAAAGTGAGCGTCAAAACAAAGCTAAACATCAGGGCTTATATAGCCTTCTCCTGGCTCAGAGAATGTAACAACCTTATTGACTCACTGGCCAATCAAGAAGTATCTACTGAAAAACAAGCCTCCCACCCCAGGCTCCAGGTGCACTTTAGCCTAGGGGCAGGGAAGATCTTTAAAATTTACATTCCCATTACAAGAGGGAATGACATACACACTAAATATAGTATCTCACATTATAGGAGAGACTGGAAAATGGGATGAGAGGGGCATAATGGAGGGTAAGGCAGGATTTGGGGAAGGGAAGTTAGAAGTACACACTTTTGAAAATGCCAGGGTCAAAGTAGAGAAGATAAGAAGTGGGGGGTTGGATAGGATGGAGGGAAATATTGTCAACCTTTCACAATATATCCATTATGGAAATATTTTACATAGCTACACGTGTAGAACCTATGTTGAATTGTCTCACTTCCCAGTAAGGGTGGGTGATGAGGGAGGAGGGGAAAGAATCTGGAACTCAAAGTTTTAAAATTTATATGTGTATGTGTGTGTGTTTGTGTCTATGTGTGTGTGTGTGTGTGTGTGTGTGTGTGTGTGTGTGTATTTATGTGCAACTGGGAAATAAGATATACAGGCACTGGGGTATAGAGATCCCTCTTGCCCTCCTAGAAATTCAGAGGGTGTATGGGGGAGGAAATAGCAGAGAGCAGATTGGGGGAGTGATATACAGTGGGATCATTTTTTTGGGGTGGGGGTGAGTAGGGGAATGATGGGGAGAACTGAAAATCTTGTGGAAAAGAATGATGTAAACAAAAACAAACAAAATAAAAAAAATAGAATAGATCAAATGGCAAAAGAGTTACAAAAGGCCAATGAGGGGAAGAATGTCTTAAAGCAGAACTTACCAAATAGAAAAGGGAATTCAAAAGCTCAAAGAAGAATATAATTTCTCAGAGGTGTGGAGCGTAGATGGTCAAGTGAAAGCAGGGATTAACCTCAGTCATCCCACAAATTCCTTCAGAGACCTCTACAATGTAAATCTGGAAAATTTTAAGGTGGTGGAATCCACCAGGTGGTGGAGTGCAGCAGATTTCCAGCCATGGAAAACATGGAAGTTTGAATAGAAGGACTTGTTGCTATGGGGAGGGTAGGAGAGAGCATGCAACCTGCATGAGCACACAACCAATCGTAATGTAATGTCAAGGAAAGGCAACTTCCCAAGGTTCAGAATACCAGCATAGGTGCTCTCCATTTTATTCACTGACAAATTAAGAACAGAGAAGGTCAAAATATGACATCATTCAAAATACAGCATTTACTAAGTGTGATTAAATAATCTCCAAGTACTACCCCACCCCAGGACATTCCATTCATTCAATCAATCACCAAGTCCCTGTTCTAAATACTACTCCACCCCTAAGCTGTACCTTCATTTAGTCCACCACAAAGCCCCTCTTCTCAAATGGAGATTAGTTTCCAAACATAAGTAAAGTACCTTCATTTGTTCAATCACCCAGCACAAAAAGGTCAAAAGTTCCCCACCCCTGGATCACAATTGAATCTACCCCAGAGTTACAAGAAGTTAAAGCACAGCACTTAATACCTAAATGGAGGTCTTTTCTTCATCTTGACAAGAGGCAAGTTCTCAGCAATCTTTGTTCCTGGGGAGACAAGGCTTA
This sequence comes from Petaurus breviceps papuanus, assembly GCF_028583685.1. Lineage (NCBI taxonomy): Eukaryota > Metazoa > Chordata > Mammalia > Diprotodontia > Petauridae > Petaurus > Petaurus breviceps. The sequence goes on from NW_027185653.1 coordinate 2,640,286, forward strand.
GCAAGGCCACAAGATACATTGCCAGTCTCTTCATTAATTCATCCTCTGTCTGCAGAACAGTCCTAGAACCCCTGAAAACATTAGCAAATCCCTCTCCCAGGATTTCTGTAAACATACAAGAAAATCCTTCTTCAGGGCTTCTGAACCAACAGAAAGGTTCCCAGATCCCTGCAACAACAGCACTGTTCTTCACCAGTGGACAGTATTCACTCTCTGTCTGCATGACAGTCTCAGGAGCTCTTAACCAACAGCCAGGTTCCAGGACTTCTTCAACAACAGGACTGTCTTTCACCAGTGGACAAATCTGGCAAAACAACATCAAAACAGACAAAGTACCAGCAAAACAGCCATGTCTCCTCAATCCTTGGCAGTTCTGGGGACAGGTCTCAAAAGTCCAGGGCAATTCAAAGTGGCCCTCAGCAATCCTTTCAGTCTCTCTCTGTCTCCACGAGGGTGCGTCTTCCAAAAAGTTCTTCTACCTCTCTCTTGTCTCTCCAAATGTACGTCACCAACTCCTCCCAGTTCAGGCCTCTCTTTTCACGTCAACAAGTTCATCCCACAGGTGGGATTAACAAGCTCTGGGTTTTAACACAATCACTTTGAAAACCAAGCCAATACAGGGGGATCTTTATGTTCCATTACGATCACACCAACCATAGAAGTGGAAGTGGGTACTGGCAAACTGGATCACCTGTGGCAGTGGAAATTCCCAAATATCTCCACCCTGTACAGGGGTCTGTTGGAGCAGAGTTAGAGACAATGACTGTGGCAGTGACAGCAGCTACTCCTCAGGCTATCAGGCCACACACTAACTGTTTGACAGTCACCTATTTGAAGTTCCATGAGTCAAGATGTCAGAGTAAACCACAAGTGCACTCATACTTCTCTTGCTGATGTTGAAAAGCCAAGACAGTATTTCCCCACGACAAATCCTGGAAGAACGGAAGCAGCAGAATAGGTAGAGTAGTCTTTCAACTTAGTAGGTTAGGGAGATTGATGTGAAAGGTCTTTCTTGCTGTGGCAGAAGGGGCTCAGTGTAGGCCTGGAGCCATTCCAGGAAGCCCAACCTAGGTGGACCAGTGGCAGACCTTGAGCCCAAGGGGAGTGGAGACTGCAAGAACCAACATCCTTCGCACAACAAGGATAATCTTCAGACGCTAGCATGGATAGGTTTCTACCAGTGGTTGAGCCTTCCTGTGCTTTATTAAAGCCCTAGGGGAGGTGGAGACCTCCAGAGGCCAGACTATCCCTCCCCCACACCTCACTCTTGGAGCTTCAGTGTTGTAATGGCAAGTAAAGAAGTACTTACTTAAAGAAGCACCCTGTTTCAGCTATTTAATTATTGAGCACCTTGTTCCATTTCCAGTTTCTTTTGAGCCTTGTCCATGATTATATAAAGTCTTTGTTAAGAAATAGGAATTGTGAAACCCACAGTGGGAGGGAATTGCTGGACGCAAATGAAGGATGATGAGCATAATGAGGGAAAGCCCAAGCAGGGAAAAAGGAGAACTCAGAAGGGAGTGCTTTTGGTGACGGAGTTGAGAAGGAGAAAACTTGTGGTGCCCTAGCACTCTGTTTATCTGTTTTGTCTGTGTTGATTTGTTTTTGTAGTACTTTGTGCAGAAGCCCTGGGACCTTACTGGAAGCCCTCAAAAAGGATTTTCTTGTTGTCTGTTTACAGAAGTGCTGGAAGATTGTTTTGGAGCTCCTGGAATAAGACTGATGATTTGTGTTGAGTTCTCAGATCTTGTTTGTGTGTTTGTGTTAAGTTTCTGACCTTCTGTGTGGGTCTGTGTTGATCTCAAAGATAGATAGTGAACTCATGGTGGTGCTGGCAGTGTGAATGGATATTGTTTTGGCTCTGTTAAGCTTTGTCTTCCCAGGAACAGAAACCGTGAAGGACTTGAGGTGGACTGGGTACTGTGAGCTTCAATATGGAACTGGTTGAGGAGCTGGATGAGGAGCTGGAGTAGGAGTTGAGAGCTGATTACCTTTGAATCCAGGTGACAGTTGTAGAGATTCAAGCAAGAGCTGGACCCATGGAAGAGGAACCATGGAATTTGGGAGCCAACCTTTTCTCAAGATGAAAAGACCTCTCCTTGGGTACTTAATACTGATTGAGAAAATCATGATTTACTGTGGCCTAGGGGAGAACTCTGTAGTCTGCATCTTGTACCTCCTAAGGATGATTAAGTTAAGGATGATGGGAAACTAATCTCCAATCAAGAGGAAAGAAGACTTTTTGACTGAGAAATTAAGATGATGTGACCTAGGGGGCGGAGACCTTTGACCTTTATACTTTGTGTCCTTTAAGGAACCTTGATCCTTAAGGATGATTGAATTAAGAACTTACTGAATGCTGTTTGAATGTTTTTGCTTTAATTTAATGCTGAATAAATAAATATTTCACTATACTATGTGACCAGAACTTTAGAAAAATTCACATCAGCAGTTCTCTGGAAAGAGGCTTGTGCTTAGCTTTACAAGTGTAACCCCATGGAAACTCAGAAAGACATTACCTGGCATCAGCCTTGGCATACACTGGCCAGGTTCAGCTCATCACCAAGCAAGTTGCAGCATTACATAGTTTCTAACTGACAGAACAAGAAGCCACAGCACATAAAGCCAGTATCCAGGCCTGTAGCTCCCAATAAAATGAGCATAGGACAGTGCCTCCTCTGCCACAGAAGCAGATATTCACTTTCAAAGCCAGACAATTGCAATGGGTGAATGCAAGTTGGAAAAGCAAAGACTAAAGAACCTTATTATGGAGAGAGGGCAGATCAAAGCACAAATTCAGAAGACAATAGCATTGACACTAAATCCACATCTGAAACCTCTAAAGGAAATGTGAAATGGGGTCAAGCCCAAATAGCATCCTAAGAACTCAAGACAGATTTTAAGAAACAGATGGGGGGGATAGAAGAAAAATTTGTCAATTACTCTAAAAATACAATTGAAAAAAATGAAAAAAAATCACTGGACAGAACAAATCTTAAAAAGTAAAATTGGTCACATGGATAAGGAGGTACAAAATTATATGGGGAAAATAAATAATTAATAGGAAAAATTGGACAAATCTAAAATGAGGTACAAAAGCTAATTACATGAAATAATCCCTTAAAAATTACAGACAAGTAGATGCTAATGACTCTATGAGCTGTCAAGAATTAGTAAAACAAAATCTTAAGAATGAAAATATAGAGGAAAATGTAAAACCTGTCACTGGAAAATCAACTTACCTAAAATATAGATCCAGGAGTGATGATCTAAGAATTTTGGGTCTAGAGAGTATTTTCCAAGAAATTATCAATGAAAACTTACCCAAGGTCATAGAACCAGAGTTTAAAATAATAATCAAAACAATCCACTAATCATCTTCTGAAAGAGATTTCAAATTGAAAACACCAAAGAAAAATGCAACCACTTTCCAGAATAACCAGTTTTAATGACAAGCCCAGAAGTAGTTCCCACCTTGTCTCAGCTATTGAATTAACACATTTTTTCAGATGAGGTTTCTTTTGAGCCTTGTATCAAATCTGTTAAGAAACAGAACCTGTGAACCACACAACTTAGGAACCCTCGAACATATGAACTCCTGCAATAGAAAGGGAAGGAGCTAATGACCATATATAAGGAGAGGCCCAGGCTAGAAACAGCAGAACTGAGAATAGGAATCTTGTGGTGGCAGAGTCAAGGATAAAACTTGTGGTATTTTGGCATTACATTTGTCTGTTCTGTCTGTGTTGATGTTTGTGATACTTTATACAGAAGCCCTGGTACTTTACTGGAAGCCCTAAAAGAGGATATTCTCATTGTATGTTTATAGAACTCCAGGAGAAGGGTTTTGGAGGTTCTGGGATTTTACCAGTGATTTCTGATGACCTATTGGACCTTGTGTATAGGTTTGTGTTGATTTCTATGTTCATTATTTGTATTGACTTCTCAGACCTTGTTAGTGTGTCTGAGTTGATTTCACAGGCAGATAGTGAATTGATGATGGTGCCAGCAATATGCATGAATATTATTTTGGCATTGTCAACTTTGTCTTCCCAGAAACAGGAACTGTGAAGGACTCCAGATGGACTGGGCACTGTGAATTTCAATATGGAATGGTAACTGGATGAAGAACTGGACAAGGAACTTGACAAGGAACTTTGGAGCCGCTTGCCTTTGAACCCAGGTGACAATTGGAGCTGGGACCGTGGAAAAGGAACCATGGAAGCTCAAAGCCAGCTTCAAATCAAGGTAAAAGAAAACTTTACTTGGATACTGTGTGCTGACCAAGAAGGTTATGATTTACTGTGACCTAGGGGTAAAGAACTTTGACTTTTGAATTTTGTGATTGAATTAATGATTTTGTGATTGTCCAAGTGAATGTACTTTGTTTAAAATTGTGTGATAAATTTCAGTGAAAGTATGTGGTCATTTTAGTGATTAGTTGTTGAATTGTGACATAGTGAATGCTTTATTTTGATTTTCTATGAATGTTTTGCTCTGATTTGTTATTTAATAAATAGAGAGTTCACTATACTATGCAGCCAGAACCTTGAAACCTGTTCACAGCAGAAGTCCTCTGGGAAGCTTCTTGTGTGTGTCTTTACACCAGATGAAGGAGAAAATAGTGAAAGCACTCACAAAGGAACAATCTAAATTTCATTGAAGTACAATCAGGATAATCAGGACCTTGCAGCTTCTATAGTAAAAGATCAAAGGGTTTGAAATATCATATGTCATAAGGCAAAGGAGCTTGGACTAAAATAAAGGATCAACTCCCCAGCTAAATTGACCAAATATTTCAGTCAAGGACATAGTCATTCACTGAAATAAGGAAATTCCAGACCTTCCTGATGAAAAGGTGAGAGTTCAATGGAAAATTTATCTCCAAATTCAAGACTCAAGGAGACATAAAAAGTAAAAAGGGAAAAAAGAGAAAAAAACAAACCATGTTATTCAATAAGGTCAAATTGTTTACTTAACCTACATGGGAGGTTGATCCTTGTTAAACTTGAAAATTATATATTTACTATGATATTTCAAAAGGAAAAATATAAATATATATATATATATATATATAAAAATATAAATAAAAAAAAAAAGAAAAAGAGAGAGGGAAAGAAAGAGAGAAAGAGAGAGAGAGAGAGAGAGAGAGAGAGAGAGGTTGAGGCTATAAGTAAATGATGTGAGGTTAAAAAAAACTAATTAAGGTGTGAAAAGGGACTGTAATGAGAGAAGCCATGAGGAGACAGAAAAAGGTAAATATCACATGAAGAGGCACAGAAACATATTACTGTAGAGGGAAAGAAGGGAGGGTAATGAGCATTACTTGAGCTTTACTCTCATAGGATTTGGTTCAAGGAGGTAATACCACATTCTGTTAAGTATAGGATTCTAACTTTATCTACAGGAAGTAGGAGGAGAAAAGGGAAAGAAAAGAGAGTGGGTGTTTAGAAGGCAGGAAAGAATAGTAAGGGAAAAGGGACAGAAAAGGTCCTATAAAAGGGCTGATAGAAGGTAGGGAAGAGTGAGGGGTCAGTGGTCAAAAGCAAAATTATTTTGAGGAGGGTAAGGGAGAAGGGAGAAATAAAAGTACAAATTGGCTGATGGAAGGAAAAGATGGAGAGAAAGATACAGATAGTGATCAAAACTGTGAATGTGAATGGAATGAACTCTGCCATAAAACAGAGGTGCATAGCAGAATTCATTAACAATCATGATAGTAGAATATGTTGTTTACAAGAGACACATTTGAAACAGGGGGAAAACACAGTATAAAGATAAAAAACTGGGGTAAAATATATCAAGCTTCAACTGAAGGAAAAAAAAAAAGGTTACAATCCTAATCTCAGATAAAAAACAAACAAACAAAAATAGATCTAAACAAAAGAGATAAGGAAGTAAACATTATCCTGTTAAAAGGCCTCATACAGGGGCAGCCAGCTACCACAGATAGTAGGAGCACAGGCTCCAGTGTCAGGATGACTTGGAGATCAAATCCTGGGCTCAGACACTCAGCACCACACCCAGAAATAACTGGCCATGTAACTTGAGCAAATTACTTAATCCTGATTGCTTTAAAAAAATTTTTAAAAATTTAAAAAGGCACCATACAGAATTAAGCAATATCATTACTAAACATATAGGCACCAAGTGGTAAAGAATCCAAATTATTTTAAAAGTAAAGGGAGTTAAAGGAAGAAATAGGCATAAAAAACTATACTTGTAGCAGACCTCAATATTTTCTGTTCTGAACTTGTTTAATCTAACCTCAAAATAAACAAGAAATAAGGAGGTTAATAGAATTTTAGAAAAGATAAATATGGTGGACCTCTGGAGAAAACTGAATGGGAATAGAAATCAATATAACTTTTTTCTCATACTAACATGGCACATACACAAAAATTCACCACATAATAAGGCATAAAAAAACCTCGCAATTCAGTGAAGAAAGGCAGAAATATTAAGGGCCATGGAAAGATAGACAAAAAATAATAATTATAAAAAAAACAAACCAATCCTAATGAATAAGATGGTCACACAACGAATCATAAAAATAATCAATAAATTCTGTCAAGTGAATGACAATAATTATGCAGTATACCAAAACTTATGCGATGGAGTGAAAGTGGTTTTTAAAGGAAATTCTATATTTCTGAATAGTTAAATGAAGAAAAAAATAGAGAAAGAGGAGGTAAATTAATTGGTCATGCAACTGAAAAAGCTAGATATAGAAAAATTGAAAATTTCCAATTAAATATTAAATGAGAAATAATGAAAAAAGGAATGATTAATAAAATTGTAAGTAAGTAAGCTATCGAACTAATAAATAAAACTAAGTGATGGTTTTATGGGAAAGAATTGAATTTATAAACCACCAGTCAACTGAATTTTAAAAAGAAAGAAGAAAATCAAATCACCAGCATTAAAAAGAAAAGGGTGATTATGTCTCCCGAGAAAAAGAAATTAAAAAAAAATAAATTAGGAATTATTTTGCCCAATTTGGCCCCAGTAAATTTGACAGTATTTCAGACATGGGTGAATATTTATGAAATGATAAATAGCTCAGATTAAGAGAAGAGGAAGTAAAATACTGAAATAACCACATGCCAGGAAAAACAAACAAACAAACAATTCATCAATGAACTCCCTAGAGAAAAATCCGGGATTCACAAGTACAATCTATGAAACATTTAAAGAACAATTAATTCCAATACTGTATAGATTATTTTGCAAAACTGGTGGACTCTTACAAAATTCTTTTTTAGATACAAATATGGTATTGATACCTAAGCCTGGAAGAATGAAAAAGAGAAATATAGTTATAGAACAATTTCCCTAATGAATATAGATGCAACTTTTTAAAATAAAACATTAGCAAAAAGATTACAGAAATTTATGTTGAGAATAATACATTTTCATCAGGTTGGATTTATACCAGAAGTGTAGGACTGGTTAAATATTAGGAAAACTACCAGCATAAATTGATAATTTCATCAATAAACTAAGAGAAACCACATGACTATCTCTAAGGATGCAGAACAAAAAATTTTTTTTGAGAAAATACAACACCCATTTTTATTGAAAACCCTGTATTACATAGGAATAAATGTAACTTTCTTAACATAAAAAGTAACATTTACCTAAAACCATCAGCAAGCATTATACCTAATTCGGATGAACTCGATACATTTCCAATAAAATAACTGGTGCAACAAGATGTCCATTACCACAACTGTTATATGATATGCTACTAGAATTGGTAGCTTTAGAGTAAGAGAAGAAAAGTAAACTGAAGTAATCAGAATAGGTAAAGAATAGACTAATTTATCACTCTTTGCAGATGGTATGATGATATCTTAGAGAATCCTAGAGAATCAAGAAAAAACACTATTTGAAATAATCAACAACTTAAGCAAAGTTGCAGGATGTAAAATAAACCCACATAAATAATCTGCTTTTTTTTGCATTATTAATAAAACCCAATAGCAAAAGTTAAAAAGAGAAATTCCACTTAACTTTAGTGTACACATAATAAAATATGTGGGAGAGAATGTGCCAAAACAAACCAGGGAAATATATGAATACGATTACAAAATAATTTCCAGGCAAATAAAGGCAGATAAAATAATTGGAAAAAAATCAGTTTTTCATGGATAGGCTGAGCTAATGTAATATGACAATTCTACCTAATTTAATTTGCTTATTCAGTGTCATAGCAAAGTACCAAAAATTGAATTTATAAAGCTAGTAAACATAATTTCAAAAATCATCTAGAAGAACAAAAGCCCCAATATATAATGGAACATTTTTAAATTTAATCTTATTTTTTATTCATGTCTTTTGCTTATTTAGTTGATTTATTTCCAAATATATTTCTTCCCTATTCAGTAAAGTCATTCTTTGTTTTTTCTCTCTTTTTTGTATTTTACAATATTAATTTCTACAAGATTTTTAGTAACAAATTTTCTCCCCATTTTCCCCTACCCACCACACCAATACAGTGATCCCACTGAATATCCCATCCACCTACGTGCTGTCTCTCATATCTTCCCCCATGCCCACTCTGACATTCCAGTAGGGCAGGGTAGATCTCTGTGCCCTGGTGCCTGTATAACTTATTACCCAATTACATCTATAAGAATAACAACAACAACAACAACAACAACAACAGCAATAATAATATTAATAATGTATATATTTTTAAATATTTGATTTTAAAACTTTAACTTATAGGTTCTTCCCTTACCTCCCTTGTCACCCATCTTTATTAGGAAGATAAGCAATTAAATATAGTTTCTACATGTGTAGCTACGTAAAACATTTCCATAGTGTATATATTTTGAAATACTGAATATATTTCCCTCCATCCCATCCCACCCCCACTTGTTCTATTCTGCTCTTTAATCCTGTCCCCTTTCAAAACTGGGTGCTTCCAACTTCCCTCCCCCCCCAGCCTGCTCTCCTTTCCATAATCTCCCCTGTAATCCTCTTCCCTCCTGCTCTCCTGTAGGGTGAGATACCTTATTTAGTGTGTTTGCCATACCCGCACTAAGCCAAATTCAATGAGAATAATGTTTACCCATTCCCTTTTGCCTTCCTGTTTTTCCCCTCCATTGTAACAGTTTTCCCTTGCCTCTTCTATATGAGATAATTAACCCCATTCTGTCTCTCCTCATCTCCTCTGAATATATTACTCTATCACCTCTTAATTTCACCTTTTCAGTGGGTGGCTAGGTGGCACAGTGAGTAAAACACAGGCCCTAGAGTCAGGAGGATCTGAGTTTGGATCCAGCCTCAGACACAACACACACTCATACACACACACACACACACAAATTGCCTTGTAACCTTGGGCAAATTACTTAACCCTAATTGCCCTCCAAAAGGCAAAAAAAAATCACTTTTTCAGTATCATACCTTCCTGTTATTTTGGACCTGTGTCCTCTGTCTATGTATAGTTTTACACATATAAGCAAATACTCCCATATGTATTCATATGCCTATATACCTGCCATATAGGCATATATATGTATTATGGTATTATTGATGTATGGTTGTATATATGCATGTATGTGCACACACATTTCTATTTCCTTCATGTACTTGCATGCTGAGAAATGTTTCATAAGTTAAAATTATCATTTTTCCACAAAGGAATGTAAATAGTTCAGCTTTCATAACTTCCTTATGTTGTCTGTTCCATGGTAACCTTCTCATGCTTCTCATGCTTCTTTTTCTGAATGTCAAATTTTCTATTCATTTTTTCATCAAGAATTCTTGAAAGTCTTCTATTCCATTCCATGACCATATTTTCCCCTGAAACATAATACTCAGTTTTTCTAGATAGGTGATTTTTGTTTTTAATCTTAGCTCCTTTGAACTCTGGAATATCATGTTGAAAGCCCTTCGATCTCTCAGTGTGGAAACTGTGAGATGTTGTTTTATCTTGATTTTGTTTCCACAGCATTCAAATTGTTTCTTCCTGGCTGCTTATAATATTTTTTTCCTTGATTTGGGAAATCTTGAACCTGGCTATAATATTCCTAGGAGTTTTCTGTTGGGGATCATTTTCAGGAGTTGATCAGAGGATTCTTTAAACCTCTATTTTGCCCTCTGGTTCCAAAAATCAGGGCCTATCAGGGCAATTTTCCTCAGAATTTCTTGAAGGATTTTTTTTTTCCTTTTGTAGGGCAATTGGGATTAAGAAACTTGCCCAAGGTTACATGACTATTTTTTTTTGTGATTGTTAAGTATTTGAGGCTGGAACTGAACTGGAGTCCTCCTCACTCCAGGGCTGGCACTTTACTCCCTGCACCACCTAGTTGCCCCATTGAAGGATGATTTCTAGGTTCTTTTTTTGATCATGGCTTTCAGGTAGTTCAATAATTTTTAAATTAGCCCTCCTATATCTTTTTCCAGGTTAGTGGTTTTTCCAGTGACACATTAACATTTCCTTCTATTCTTTCATTTGTTTGAATCTGTTTAATATTATCTTGATTCATCATAAAGTCACTAGCTTCCAATTGATCCAATCTAATGCTGAAACAATGATTCTATTCACTACACTATGGAGATTCTTTTTTCATCTTGCAAATTTGGCATTTTAAGGCATATTTCTACTTATTGCCTTTTTGGGCCTCTAATTTCATTTGAGTTAGTCTATTTTTCAAGTTTTATTTCCTTTAGTCATGTTGTTGACTCTCATTTCATTATTTGCTTGCGTCATTCTCATTTCTCTTCCCAATTTTTCTCTACTTCTCTTATTTGGTATTCAAAATCCTTCTTAACCCCCTCTATGGCCTGTAACCAGCTCATTTTCTTCTTTGAAGCTTTTAGTGCAGGACTTCTGACTTTGCTTTATTCCTCCTGTTCCATGCTTTTATCTGTTTTGTCCCCACAATAGTTGTCTAATGTCAGATTTCTGGGTTTGTTTTGCTTCCTTTGCTTGCTCATGTTGTCACTCACTTGCTTGACTTTTGAGCTTTTTTTTGCCACAGTAGAACTCTGCTACCAGATAAGGAGGATTGTTCCCAATTGCTGGGGTTTTTACTGCTGCTAGAGATATTAGTTGGGTGCCCTCTCTGAAGCATCCACACTCCCTCATAAACTGGTCATGCACTCCAGGATCTCCACTCTAGACAGTGATCCAGATCCAAGCAGGTTAAAGCAAGAATGATTGCCCGTCAGTCTGGTCAGTTGGTCTCCCTAAAATCCATAAGCCAGGGGCTCTGGAGCAGCCATTTGGTGGGGGATGCATGGCCATTGTGCCTCATCCACTTCTCCCTCTAAGGGGAAATTGCCGGATCTTTGTAATAGTAATGGAATTTAAAGGTCCCCCTGTATTGGCTTGGTTTTTGGTTTGATTGTGTTAAAACCCAGAGCTTGTGAATCCCACTTGTGGGATGTACTTGTTGATGTGAAAAGAGAGGGCTGAACTTGGAGGAGCTGGTGATGTAAATTTAGAGAGACACAAGAAAAGAGAGAGGCAGAAGAACTTTTTGGAAGCAGCATCTTGTAGGCAGAGAGAGAGGATTTGCTGAGGGCCAGTTTGAATTGCCCTGGACTTTTGAGAGCTGCCACCCATAGCTGCTAAGGACTGAAGAGACATGGCTGTTATGCTGGTACTTTGTCTCTTTTGATGTTGTTTTGCCAGATTTGTTCCCTGGTGAAGGACAGTCCTGTTGTTGTAGAGGTCCTGGAAACTTGCTGTTGGTTCAGAGCTCCTGAGACTGTTCTGCAGACAGAGAATGAAGTAATGAAGACACTGGCAATGTATCTTGTGGCCTTGCTAGGTTTTGCCTCCCCAGAAATAAAGATTGCTGAGAACTTTCCTTGTGTCAAGATGAAGAAAAGACCTCTTTTTGGATATTAAATGCTGTGCTTAAGCTTGGCATTACAACCTCACTTCTGAACTTCTTTCACAAAGTCCACAATGCACTGACCTCTCACTTTATCCTTAGTGTCTATGGGTTGTTATTTCTGATAACCACCACAGCTGCTGGTGATCTAAAGTCCCTCCAGATGGAGTCTGGTTGTGTCCACCCTGAGGATAAAACATCTGGCTCACATAAGGCTGGGCTTGGTTCCCAGAGGGCTGTGCCAGCTCCTTCCTGCCATTCTGATAGACTGTCTTCAGTGAAAGGTTAACTTCTATCTGTCATTTTGTCAGTTCTGTAACTCCAAAGTTGTTTAGAGTCATTTTTTTACATAAATTGGAGGAGGTGGAAGCGGGAACCACATGGAAGTCCTGTTTCTACACCAGCCTCTTGACTCTGCCTGTATAATGGAAATTAATGAAAATAAATGCTAAGGAAGGTGGCCTAGACAACCAGAACTTAAATTGCATTATCAAGACACAATCAACAAAACCACTTGGTACTGGCTAAAATAAAGTGGAGCTGTGAGCAGATCCAACTATTCTGGTAAGCAATTTGGAAATATGCTAAAAGGGCTATAAAAATGTATATACCTCTTGACCCAGTCATGCCATTTATATGACTGTATCTCAAAGAGATCACAAAAATGGTAAAATCACCCACATGCACAAAAATATTTATAGTAGGTATTTTTGTGGTGGCTAAGTATTGGAAAATGAGGGGATGCCCATCAACTGGAGAATGGCTAAACAATTTGTGGGATATGAATATAATAGAAAACTATTGTGATATAAGAAATGATGAACAGGTGGACTTAAGAGAAACCTGGAAAGACTTATAAGAACTGATGCTCAGTAAGGGAAACAGAACCAGGATAATATTGTCCAAAGTAATAGGTGCAGCATGCAGTGATTGATTTTGATAGACTTAAATTTTCTCAGCAATGCAAGGACCTAAAGGAATTCTGAAGGACACTTGATGCAAAATGCCAGACACATCCAGGAAAAGTACTATGGAGTTGAGATGCAGAATGAAGCAGACTTCCCTTTTTTGTTTTCTTTCTCATGATTTTTTCACATTCATTATTAATTTTTCTATGCAAAATGACTAATGTGAAAATTTAATAATAATTTACATGTACAGCCCATATCAGGTTATAAGTCATCTTGGGGTGGAAGGGAAAAGGGAGGGAGAAAAAAATTTAAAACTTATGGAACTAAATGTTGACATTTTAAATAAATAATTTAATTAAAAAAGAAAAGAAAAACAACTGATCTGGAAAACAGTTCCAAAATAGATAATTAAAAATTATTGGACTATCAGAAAATCATGACCAAAAAAAGAGACTAGAAAACATCTTTCAATAAATTGTGAAGTAAAACTGCCCTAATATTCTGGAAATAGGAGAAAACATAAAATGAAAGAATCCAACTCATGTAAGAGATCCACTTCCCCACAAAAAACTAATTAACAAAATCTCCTTGTAATATTGCAGCAAAAATCCAGACTTCTTATGTCAAGGAGAAAAGGCTGCAGAAAGTAATATTTGAAGTATTTTGGAAAGACAATCAGGATAACACAGGATATAATAGCTTCTATATTAAGAATCAAAGGGCTTGTAATGCGATATTCCAGTGGTCAGTGGAGCTAGGATTGGAACCAAGAAACACCTACCCAGCAAAACTGATTGTAATACTTCAGGGAGTAATGGGCAGTCAATAAATAGGAGACTTTAAAGCATTCTTCATGAAAATGCCAAGGCTGAATAGAAATTTTATTTTCAAATTCAAGACTGAAGAAAAGAATGGCAAGTTAAACAGGAAATATAAATCAAAAGGAGCTTATTAAATTGAACAATTTACATTCCCACATGGAAAGATGATATTTGTAACTCATGAGACATTTCTTAGCATTAGAGTAGTTGGAGGGAATACATATATAGATAGAGGGCACAGAGTAAGTTGAATATGAAGGGATGATATCTAAAAAAAATAAGTAAAGTTGTGAGAGAGGAAGGTACTGGGGAAAGCAATGAGGGAGACTGAATGGGGTAAACTATCTTACATAAAAGAGTCAAGAAAAAGCATTTATAGTGGAGGTGAAGAGGAGGGAAGTAAGAGGGAATGAGTGAACATTTCTCTCATTGGATTGGGCTTAAGGAGGGAATTACATACACACTCGATTGTGTATGGAAATCTATCTTACTTTACAGGCAAAAAAGGTGAGAATGGGGTTAGAGAGGGGTATGACAGAAGGGAGAGAAAAATTGGGGGGTGGGTAATCACAAGGAAACACTTTTGAGGATGAATAGGGTCAACAGAGAGAACAGAATAAATGTGGATGGGGTAGGATGGAAGGGAATATGGTTAGTCTTTAACAACATTATGATTATGGAAATATTTTGCCTCACTTCACATGTAAAACCTATGTCAAATTGCTTGCCTCCTCGATGAGCATGTGTGGAAAGATATGAATGGAGAGAATTTGTAATTGTAAAAATGAATGCTAAGAATTGTTTTTACTTGAAAAGGCAATGGGGTATAGAGATGTTTCTTGCCTTGTAGGAAAACAAAAGGGAAGAATATAAAAGAGGTAGGGATGATAGAAGAAAAGACAAATTGGGGAAAGGGGTAATCAGACGACATATTGTATTGTGGTGGGAGATGGGAAGAGAGGGGGAAAAATTTGCAACTCAAAATCTTGTGGAAGTGAATGTTGAAAACTAAAAATAAATTTATTAATAAAAGAAAGAAAAAAATTCACCAAACACCTCCTGAAAATGATGCCAAACTAAAAGCACCAAGGAATGATGTAGTCAAATTCCAAATTGTCAACGATAAAGACAAAATCTTGTAAGGAGGGAGAAATAAAGATTTCATATATCATGGAGCCACAGAAATGATCATGCAGGACCTTGCATCATATACTTTGAAATATAAGAAAGCTTGTAATATGGTATCGTATAATCAAAGAAGCTTGGATTACAATAAAGGACAACTACTGACCAAAATTGAGTATATTTTTTCAGGGGAGAACATGGATATTCAACAAAATAGGTCAGTTCCAGATTTTCATGATGTAAATAACAGAACTCATTGGAAAATTTTCATCTTCAAATACAAGACTCAGGAGAGGGATAAAATTGTAACCAGTAAAGACAAAAAAAGAAACAAACTACAGGTTATTCAATAAGGGAGAACTGTTTATTATCCTTACATCATAAAATGATACTTGTTACTCTTGTGAACTATATCATTATTAAAACATTTAGAAGGGATATACATGTATAGAGAGTGTGTACATAAATTGACTTATCTAATGTTCAAAAGAACCCAATTAAGTGGTAAAAAGTTGTTTTAATATGAGAAGAAGAAAGGAGATGACAGAAGAGGGACAAAAACATATTACAGTAGAGAGAAAGAGGGGAGGAAAATGAACATTGTTTGAGCATTATTCTTATCAGAAGGGGCTAAAGGAAAGAATATAGAAATTTACTTTGCTCTATAATCATTAGGGGGATAAATGGGAAAGAAATATGAGGGATCAGTAGACAGGAGGGGGAAAGAAGTAAGGGAAAAGGGAAAGAAAAGGAAGGGGGCAGACAGAAAAGAGGTAAGATTGAGGGAGTACGTGGTTAAAAGGAAAACTCTAGTGAGAAGGCAGAAATAAACATATAAACAGAAGAGGAAATAGAGTGGAGAGAGATAGTAATTATAACTAAAAATGTGAACAGTATGAACTCTCAAGGAAAAAGAAAGATTATAGTGAACTGGAATAACAGTCATAATCCTAAAATATGTGGTTTAAAAGAAACACATTTGAATCCGAGGAATACACAGAGAGTAAAGGCAAAAAGCTATAATAGAATATATTATGCTTTAGCTGAAGATAAAGAAAAAGCAGGGTAGGCATTCCTCATCTCAGACAAAACAAAAGCAAAAACAGATCTAATTAAAAGAGATTAGGAAGGAAACTAGTTTCTACTAAAATCAACTTAGAAAATGAAGTAATATTAACACTAAATTAATGTGCACCAAATTGTATAGCCTCCAGATTCTTAAAGAAGAAATTATAGTACTTATGAGAAAAGACAGAAAAACAATACTAGTAGGGAAACTCAACTCTCTCAGTATTAGATAAATCTAACCACATAATAAATGAAGAATTTGAGGTGAATGGAATTTTACAAATGTTAGATATGGCAATGTTGAGGTTTAAAATGTTGAGTGTTAGGGGTGCTCAGGATGCCAGAATACCAACACAATGGGTCCTGCCTGAATCAATTTTACCTAAGTTTTCTTTCAGCCAAAGTAAAAGAATGTTTATTAAAGATTCACCATATTGGGTAGACTCTTAAGGACGCTAAGCATTTGTGATGCTTGTATTGACAACTGAGGCTGATGGAGTCTCAGCTAGATTGCATCTGAGCATCATATCGAGGCAAGATGGATCTTATATATAGATAGACTGAGGGATGAGGCATCTGGTGAGTCTAAGGAGGATCTTGATGGAGTGGGAAAACTAGAGTTCAGACACTAGGAACCTAGAGGATGGGTAGGATCAAGGGTAGATAGCAGCCAGAGGCAATGCAAAGGTGGCAGATAGTGGAGGGCTATGTTAAGGGCAACAAAGATTTGACATAGAGGTAATGGAATGGTTCTGGCTTAACGTGAACATCAGATCAAGTGGCAGGATTCAAGGAGAGTTCACAGAGATTAAAGGAGAATTTCACAGAGCCTATCTCCCATAAATAAATCTCTGGAAAAATTAAATGGGGATAGAAAGGAATATAGCTTTTTTTTAAATCTCAGTGGTAAATGGCACCTACACAAAAGTAGGACTGTGTAGTAGGGCATAAAAACTTCACAACACAAAGAAGAAAGGCAAGGATATAGAGTGTATCATTTTCAGATCATGATGCAGAAAAAAAATACATGTAATAAAGGGCTATTGAAAGATAAACAAAAAAATTATTGCAAATAAAAATCAATGAATTCTAAAAAAAAAAAAAGAGATGTTTAAAAGACAGACAAGAGAAACAATTAATAACATCACCCAAGAGAATGACAATAAAGAGACATCATACCAAAACTTATGGGAGACACTGAAAGGGTTTTAAAAGGAAGTTTAACGTCTCTGTATGCCTAAATAAAAAAAAAAACATAGAGAAAGAGGAGATCAATGAATTGGGCATGCAATAAAAAGCTAGAAAAATGAAAAAAAAAATCCTCAATAAAATACCAAGTTAGAAATACTCCGAACCAAAAGAGAGATGGAAAAATTTAAATCAAGAAAACAATTAAACTAATAAATAAGAAAAGAGCTTTTTTAAATAAAGATAATCAGCAAAATATAAAAGACTTTGGCTAATTTGATTTTTAAAAAAATAAAGAAGAAAACCAAATTACCAGGACGAAAAATTAAGGTGACAAATTGATCACCAATGAAGGGGAAATTAAACCAATATTTAGGAATTATTTTTTCCAAGTACATAACAATAATTTTGACAACATTTGTGAAGTGGATATTTATTACATAGTAAATACGGTAAAAAAAATAAAGATATTAGAATAGACAAAGAACAAAGTTATTACTCCTTGCAGATGATATGATGATATACATAACAAATTATACTCAAGTAAAATTTACTTAAAACAATAAACAACATTAGCAAAGATGCAAGATATAGAATAAACAATCATAAATCAGGGGAATTTCTGTATTTTATTAACAAATTCCAACAGCAAGAGATAGAAAGAGAAATTCCACTTAAAGTAGTATGCAGACATTACAAAATATTTGGGAGTCTGACCAAAGAAACCCAGGAACTATATAAACACAATTACCAATCACTTCTCACACATATAAAGTAAGATATGAAAATTTGGAGAAAAATCAGTTGCTTGCTGGTAGGCTGAGCTAATATGATAAAAATGACAATTCTACCTAAATTTACTTATTCAATGTCATACTAATCACACTAACAAAAAGCTATTTTACTGATCTGGGAAAATAATAAAAAAATTCATCTGAAATTTAAAAAAGGTCTAGAATATCAAGAAAATTAATGAAAAGGAATTCTAGGGAATGTGACCTAGCCACACCAGATATAAAACTGTATTATAAAGTGACAATTATTAAAAGTACTTGGTACTGCCTAAGAAATAGAATGATGGGGGTGGCCAGGTAACACAGTGAGTAAGAACACCGGCTCCAGTGTTGGGATGACCTGGATATTGAATCCTGGGCTCAGACACTTAGCACCCACCCAGAAACACCTGGCCGTGTAACCTTGAGCAAGTTACTTAACCCCAATTGCTTAGGGGTGGCCATGTGTCTCAGTGAGTAAGAGCACTGACTCCAGTGTCGGGATGTGGGCTCAGATACTAAGCACCACACCCAGAAATAACTGGCCATGTAACCTTGAACAAGTTACTAAACCCCAATTGCTTAGAGAAAAAAAAACAAAGAAATAGAGTGATGAATCTCTGGGATTGTTTATGTACAAAAGACACCATACTCAATAAGTATAGTTACCTACTGTATGATAAACCCAAACACTTCGGTTTATTTATTTATTTATTCGGTTTCTAGTGTAACAACTCACTATTTGACAAAAGCTGCTTGGAAAACTGAAAAATAGTATGGCATAAACCAACCACTTACACTGTATACCAAAATAAAATCAAAATGAGTACATGATTGAGATGCAAAGACTGATTTTATAAGCAATCTGGAAAAGCAAGAAATCATTTACCTGCCTGATTTAGGGAAAATGGAAGAATTTATGGCCATACAAGAGACAGAGAACATTATGAAATGTAAAATGGATAATTTTGGTTACATTAATTTAAAAAAAAATTGTACAAATAAAGCCACTAAAAGCAAGATTATGAGGGAAGCTGAAAACTGGGAAAGAACATTTACAGTCAGTATCTCTGATAAAGCCTCCTTTCTAAAATATATAGAGAACTGAACAACATTTATAAAGAATCAACATCTTTGGGGCAGAGCAAAGATGGTGGAGTAAAAGCAGGAACTTGCTTCAACTCCTCCTCCAACCATCTCCAAAACCTTTAAAATATGACTCTATACAAATTTTATAGCTAGAGAACCCACAAAGTGGCAGAAAGAAACAAATCTCCTGCTGAAAGCTGTCTGGCCGAGCAATGGGAAGGGTCTATCACACCAAGCTGGGGGCAAATCACAATCCTACATGAACCACATGGGCCCAGACTTGGGCATCCCAGACCCTAGGCACAGAACAGCCAGAGCAGATTTTAGGAAAGTGAATCACTGGCAGCTGTGGTAGTTTCCATACTTAACCCCAAAATGCCAAAGAAAAGTAAAAAGTCAGTGGGGAATAATGTTGATCCTGGGTGAGAGAAGAACATGCTCTGTCCCCTTACTCTGATGTGGTGGAGGTGATGGCTGTAGCTGCTGTCTCTGCAGCTGCTTCCAGATACAGGCTTCCAGATCATAGGGTGAGTAAGTAACTGTCCAGAGGGCATTTACAGTAATCTCTCTTCTGGTGCTGAGAAAGGATTTTCTTGCTTTGCCCTGCTTGAATATGGGTCCCAGACTTGAGTGGTGGTGCCAGAAAGAAGAAAGCTAGTGTGGCAGAGCTTGTTGAAGCTGTGGATAAGCAATCCTCCTCAAAATCCTGAACCAGGTGCCTGGAAAAAAACAAAACATAACAAAACAAAAATCTCTGACAACAGCTTCACAAAATCCAGGAATACTGGACACAACACTCTCCACTCAGGAAACAGAGGTGTAGCATGACAAAGAGCTCTAAAGGCAAGTAAATGGCTGCCAAGATGAGCAATCAGAGAAAGTGAAATTAGACTATAGAATTCTTTTTTAGGGACAAAGAGTATCAAAACATAAAAAGAGAGGAAGACAAAAATATCAAAAGTCCTGCAATAAAAGCCTCAAAGAAAAATATGAACTGTTCACAGGCCATGGAGGAGCTCAGGACGGATTTTGAAAACCAAATAAGAGACATAGGGGAAAAATTGGGAGGGGAAAAGAGATTGATGTAAGAAAATCATAAAAGATTCATCAACAGCATGACTGAAGGAAATAACACCTTAACAAACAGACTAACTCAAATGGGAAAAAGAGGTCCAAAAAGCCAATGAGAAGAAGAATATCTTAAAAAGCAGAATTTTCAGAGGGAAAAGGAAATTCAAAAACTCACTGAAGAGAATATTTCCTTCAAAACGAGATTGGAAAAAATGGAAGACAAAAACTTCATGAGAAATCTAGGTACTATAAAACATATTCAAACGAATGAAAAAAATAGAAGGTAATTTGAAACATCTCATTGGAAAAACCACTAACATAGAAATTAGATCCAGGAGAGATAATTTAAAAATTATTGTACTAACTGAAATCCATGATAAAAAAGAGCATAGAGTTCATGTTTCAAGAAATTCTCAAGGAAAATTACCTTCATATTCTAGAACCAGAAGGCAAAATATAAATTCAAATAATTCACTTATCACCTCTTCAAAAAGATCACAAAATAAAACTCCTATTAATATTATGGACAAATTGCAGAGTTCCAAAGTCAAGCAGAAAACATTACAAGAAGTCGGGAGGAAACAATTTTAGTATTGTGGAAAAGCAATAAGGAAAACACAAGATCTACCACCTTCTACATGAAGGGATAGCAGGGCTTGGAATATGATATTCCAGAGATCAAAGGAGATAGGATTGAAACCAAGAATCACTTACCCAGCAAAACTGAATATAATACTTCACGATCAAACATGAAAAAAATCAACAAAAGAGAAGACTTTCAAGCATTCTTTTTTTGTAAGCAATCGGGGTTAAGTAACTTGCTCAAGGTTACATGACCAGTTATTTCTGGGTGTGGTACTGAGTATCTGAGCCCGGATTTGATCTAGGTCATTCCAAAACTGGAGTCGGTGCTCTTACTCGCTGAGCCACCTGGCCGCTCCCAGATTTTCAAGCATTCTTGATGAAAAGAATAAAGCTGAAAAGAAAATTTGACTTTCAAATATAAGCTGCAAGAGAGGCATGGGAAGGTAAAGAGGAAAAAGAAATCATAAGTAACTTATTAAAAGTGAAGTATTTACTTTCCTACATGGAAAAATGATCATTGTAACTCATGAGTATCATCTCAGTATGAGAATTCTTGAAAGGAATGCATATGCATAAATACATATATTTACGTTGAAGAATGTGTGTGTGTCTCTATGTATGTTTGTACATATGCATAGAGGGAACAAGATGAGTTGAATGTGAAGGGATGATATCTAAAAAATAAAATTAAGAGGTGAGAGATGAATATATTGGGATAAAGAGAAAGGAAGAGAAAGAAATGGGTACATTATCTGACACAAAAAAAAGGAAGAGAAAACTGTTACAATGAAGGGGAAGAGTAGAAAGTTAAAAGGGAATAAGTCAACCTTACTCTCATTGGATTTTGCTTAAAGAGAGGATAACATACACACTCACTTGGGTATTTTACCCAAGTAAGAAGGAAGGGGAACAAGAGGGACAGTGATAGAAGGGAGGGCAGATTGGGGGAGATGGTAGTTGGAAGCTGTGATAGTAATGGCATTTAAAGATTCCCCTGTATTGGCTTGGTTTTCAAATTGATTGTGTTAAAACCCAGAGCTTGTTAATCCCACCTGTGGAATGGACTTGTTGATGTGAAAAGAAAGTCCTGAATTGGGAGGAGCTGGTGACATAGATTTGGAGAGACAAGAGAGAGGCAGAAGAACTTTTTGGAAGCAGCACCTTGTGGAGGCAGAGAGAGAGAGAGACTGAGAAGGATTGCTGGGGGCCACTTTGAGTTGCCCTGGATTTTTGAGACCTGTCCCTGAGCTGCCAAGGACTGAGGAGACATGGCTGTTTTGCTGGTACTTTGTCTGTCTGTTTTGATGTTGTTTTGCCAGATTTGTCCACTGGTGAAAGACAGTCCTTTTGTTGAAGAAGTCCTGGAACCTGGTTGTTGGCTAAGAAGCCCTGAGACTGTCCTGCAGACAGAGAGTGAATACTGTCCACTGGTGAAGGACAGTGCTGTGGTTGCAGGGGTCTGGAGACTGTCCTGCAGACAGAGTTAATACTGTCCACTGGTGAAGGACAGTGCTGTCGTTGCAGGGGTCTGGGAACATTTCTGTTGGTTCAGAAGCTCTGAAGAAGGATTTTCTTGTTGCATGTTTACAGAAATCCTGGGAGAGGGTTTTGCTAATGTTTTCAGGGGTTCTAGAACTGTTCTACAGACAGAGGATGAATTAATGAAGGGACTGGCAATGTATCTTGTGGCCTTCCTAAGCCTTGTCCCCCCAGGAACTAAGATTGCTGAGAACTTGCCTCTTGTGTCAAGATGAAGAAAATACCTCCATTTGGGTATTAAGTGCTGTGCTTAAACTTGATGTAACTCTGGGGTAGATTCAATTGTGATCCAGGGGTGGGGAACTTTTGACCTTTTTGTGCTCTGTGATTGAACAAATGAAGGTACAGCCTAGGGGTGGAGTAGTATTTAGAACTGGGACTTTGCAATTGATTGAATGAATGTAAGGTCCTGGGGTGGGGTAGTACTTGGAGATTATTTAATCACACTTAGTAAATGCTGTATTTTGAATGATGTCATGTTTTGACCTTCTCTGTTCTTAATTTGTCACTGAATAAAATGGAGAGCACCTATGCTGGTATTTTGAACCTTGGGAAGTTGCCTTTCCTTGGCATTACATTACAGAAGCACATACTTTTTAAAAGGGATAGGGTCAAAGGACAAAATAGAATAATTGTGGGTGGGATAGAATAGGGGAAAATATTCTTAGTTTTTCACAATATAAGTACTATCAAAATGTTTTGCTTAACTACACATATACAACCTATATTGAATTACTTGTTTTCCCAGTGGGGGTTGGTGAGGAGGGAAGAAGGGAATGAATCTGGAAATCAATGTTTTAAAAATAAATGTTAAAAATTGTTTTTAAATGCAACTAGAAAATAAGGTTTATAACCAATGGGGTATAGCAATCAATTTTGCCCTACAAGAAAGTAAGGATTGGAGGTATGTGGGAGGACCTAAAGGAGAACAAATTGGGGGAAGGCATATTCAGAAAGCTTCTTATCTTGGGATTGGGAAAAAGAAGAGATGTGAGTAAAATTTTAAATCAAAATCTTGTGGAAATGAATTTTGAAAACAAACAAAAAAATAAATTTATTTAAAAGGAACCAACATCATTCCCCAATTGATAATATATCAAAGCTTATAAACAGGTACTTTTCAGATGAAGAAATCAAAGCCATCTATTATAATCATATGAAAAAATGCTCTAAATCATGATTGATTAGAGAAATGTAATTAAAAACCACTCTGAAGTATCACATCACACCTATTAGACTGATTACCATGACAAAAGAGGAAAATGATAATTGCTAAAGAAAATGGGGGAAATTGAAACAATAATTTATGTTTTGTTTAGTTGTGAACTGATTCAACCATTCTGGAGAGAAATTTTGTATTCCCAAAGGGTCATCAAACACTTGTAGGTTTATATCCCAAAGAGATGATAAAAATGCAATAATGTCCCACATTAATAAAAACACATAAATAGCATTTATTTTCATGTTGGCAAAGAACAGGAATTTTAGGATCAATTGGGGAAAGGCTGAACAAATTATGGCATATGAATGTAATAGAATGCTATTGTGTTAAAAAAAAATGATCAACAGGCTAAAAAGAACCTGTAAAGACTTATAAATTGATGCTGAATGAATGAACAGAAACTGAGAACTTTGTACACAGTAACAACCATGTTATGAGATGAGTATCTTTGATAGACTTCACTCTTCTTAGCAATGCAGGGATTTAAGAACTCCAAAAATCTCACAATGGAAAATACTATCCACATCCAGAGAAAGAACCCTGGAGTCTGAATCATACTATTTGCTCTCTTTTTCATTGTGTGTGTGTGTGTGTGTGTGTGTAGTTTAGCTTAGTGTCTTTTTTCTCATGGTTCTTCTTATTAGTTATAATTCTTTTTTATATCATGACTCATGTGAAAATATGTTTAATATGAATGCATAAGTAGAGTCTGTATTCATTTTCACACTGTCTTTGGGAGCATGGAATAGTGAGAAGGGGGAATTCTGAAATTCAATATCTTGTGGAAATTAAAGATAAAATCAATAATAAGTAAATTACTTTTAAAAATGAAAAGCAAAACTAAGCTGTGCTACAGTTTCAACCAGGGCAAGAAGGAAGCAACACATGCCCAGTGAGTCCAGAAACAGTGCTTTGGAGATACCACTCCTGTAGTCACTTACAATCGGCTGGATATCTTGGTTTGGGTCCAATATCAGAGGTCAGAACTGAGGGAGGATGTGAGGTAAGAGGCCCCATTCCCTGTTCCCTAGGAATAGTAGTGATTAAAATTATAATAAACCAGTGAAGGAGAAATATTTAAATCATACAGAATTATTATGGGAGTAGATAATACCAGAGGTTGTCTTCAGAAGATAATGAAGCAAAGAAAATCAAACCAAATGAAATGAAACAAACAACAAAACATGAAATCTGTAAGAATTGAGAGTACAGACATTTCTTACTTTACAAAACTTCACATTACACAATTTCTAATTTTGAGAAGAATTCTGAAAGAAATTTGAATGGAGATTTTGAAAGAAGATCTAATTGGACTACTAGCTGTGAAGATTGAAGAAGAAAGCCAATTATCAGAAACTGAAGTGAAACAAAAAATGACATTGAAACAATTGGAAGAAGAATTTTATCCTTTGAGATTTGGGGGAGGATATTGAAAAGATAGATCCTTATACTTCTTAATTTTTAAAAGTTGAAACATTAGTTAAGGATAACATTGCTTGCTATCATCAGCTATATGAGGGGAAAAGAAAGCTATTATCCATAAAAATCTTAATAAATTCATTAAAAACAAAAATTTGTGCAATCATCAGTGCTAATGGCCAGGTGCAGTGGGTAGGGAATGAGAGACATACCACAAATTTAGGTTAACTATATCATATTGTGTGAATTGGTACATATTTTGGAGTGACAGAATCCACTGGGAGACAGAGCATGGCAGACCCTAGCCTAGGAAAATACCCCCCTGGTTCTTAGCAGGGGGAGCAGGGAGCATTCTGGGGTGTCAGCTGCTTGGACTAGAATGCTGACTACAGCTGAGTACGAAGAAGCCCCACCCAGCAGATGCACCCACACCAAGGGGAATTCGCAGTCTTCTCACCAGCATCTCAACATGGGATAGGAATATCAGTTCAGAGCTGGGTGAGAGAAAGTGCAGGGCCCACAGAAGAGACAGCAGCTTCTCCTGGGGCTATCAACCCATAGCCTGGAATTTTAAAAACCACCTGACTGATTTTCCAGGGGCCAGGATGGCAAAGTAAACTCTAGCTTCTCCGATTCCCCCTCCCTGAAATAGAAAACCCAGAGATAGATGCCCCACTCAGAGTAAAATCCTGAAATACTAGAAATAGCCTCAGGCTTAAGAGCCATGAAGAAAGGGTGTAACTGAGGCAGTAAGGAGTCTGAACAGAAGGGTGGGAGGGATCCCAACAAGCCTTGCTTCACCTACCTGAGTTGTAGCCCAGGGGCATAGAGGCAGAAATCTGAAGTGGCCAGACCACCCCTCCCCCACAGATTAGTCTGTCAAGCTCAGGGAAACTCAGTGGAAACACAGAGAGTCCTGGACTTGGACTCAATATAGACACCCAGAGTTTACAGCAAAAAAACAAAAACAAAAACAAAAAAAAAAAAAAAAACAAAAAAACAACAACCAGGCACTAACTCCCAGCCCAGAAGCTTGGATCAGAGCCCTCTGTACCCCAAGAGTGGAAATACACTTTAAAGGACAGTAATAGGCAATTACAATGGCCTGAAAGCAACTTGCAAATACAATACCAAAGAAAATAGAATCATATAATTCTGAATGAGAAGAATCACTTTCAGGAGACATCATGGATTCTGTGCCCAGACTTGAGACCATAGATGGGAATATGAACTGTCCACAAACCCAAAAAGCATTCTTGGAGGAGCACAAGAAAGATTTTGAAAGCCCATTAGGGAGATAGAAGATAAATTTAAATCTACAGAGACCAAATTGGGAAAAAAAATCTCACTGAAGAAAACAAATTCTTAAAATGTAAAATTTGAGAACAATTGGAGTAAACACCTCCCTTAAAAAAGGACCTTCAAAAACTAACCCCCCCAAAAAAAATTCAGTAAAAATTGGAATCAGTCAAACTGAAGCTCAGGAAGCTATGATACTCCAAGAGTTAATCAAACAAAACATGAAGACTGAAAAATTGGAAGAAAGTGTAAAATATCTCACTGGAAAAACGACTGACCTGGAGAACAGATACAGGAGAGATAACCTAAGAATTATTGGTCTACCAGAAAGTCGTGATGAAAAAAACAAACAAAAAAAAAAACACAAAAAAACAACACAGACTGGACAACATCCTCGAAAAGATTGTCAAAGAAAAATGTCCTAACGTTCTAGAATAATAAGGTAAAATAGTTATTAAAATAATTCACAAGGCTCCTTTTAAAACAGATCCCCAATTTAAAACTCCAAGAAATATAGCAGCCAAATTTCAGAAGTACAAAGTTAAGGAGAAAACATTGCAAGCAAGAAAAGGAAACAATTCAAGTGTCATGGAACTACAGTCAGGATGAACCAGGACCTAGCAGCTTCTACATTACAAGATCAGAGCAATTGGAATTTGATATTTCATAAGGCAAAATAGCTAGAACTGAAAACAAGGATTAACTACATGAGAAAACTGAGCATAATCTTTCAGGCAAGGAGATGGTAATTTAATGAAATAAAGGCTTCCATACTTTCCTGATGAACAAACCAGAGCTCAATGGAAAACTTGACCTCCAATTATCAGACACAAGAAAGACACAAACAGGTAAACAAGGAAAACACACACACACACACACACACACATAAACATATGCACACCCTCACACTCATGCACACATGCACATAATTTGGGATGCCATAATAGTAAATTGTTTACATGCCTATATGAAAAACTGATAACTGTCAATATTGAAATTTATATGATTATCATGACCATTAAAAGCTATATACATAGATAGAGGGTGTGTCTATAAATGAACTAATGTGATGAAAAAAAAGCTTATTAAGGTGTTCAAAGAGACTGTAATGGGATAAAAGGAAAGGATGAGACAGAAAAAAGTAAATTATGCCATGTTAAGAGGCATAAAAACATACTCTAGTAGAGGGGAAGGAAAGAGGGAGAGGAACATCATTTGAACATTATTCTCACCGGTACTCCTTCAAAGAGTGATCATATTAATCAGTTAAATTTCAGATTCTAATGTGAAAAGACAAAAAATCTCATTAAATAGAGGGAAAGGAGGGAGGTAGAGGATCACTGTATGAAATTTACACTCATTGGTTTGGGGACAATGGAAGAATAACATACTCTGACAAGAATAAAAATCTATTGTGTCCTATAGACAGTGGGAGGGCAAGGGGCAGGGGGATAAGAAGGGGGGAATTAGAAGGGAGGGAAATAGTAGTAAGGGGTGAGTGTAGGTAAAAAGGGGGGCACAAGGAGGGAGGAGAGAGGGAGGAGGTGGTGACAAGGAAAACCCTTAAGGAGGGGAAGGGAGAAGGAAGAAACAAAAACATAAGCAGAGTAGGGAATAGAATGGAGGGAAAGAGACAGATAGTCATCATTACTGTGAATGTGAATGGGATGAACTCTCCCATAACCAGAGGTGGGCAACAGAATGGATTAAAAACCATAATCCTACAATATGCTGTCTAAAAGAAATATATTTTTAAAAAAGGATCCACACAGGGTAAAGGTAAAAGATGGGAGTAGAATATGTGATGCTTCAACTAAAGTAAAAAAAAAAGCAGGGGTAGCAATCTTTATCTCAGATAAAGCAAAAGCAAAAATAGATGTAATTAAAAAAGATGAGAAAGCAACCTGTATCCTGCTAAAAGGCACCATAGAAAATGAATCAATATCATTCTTAACATATATGCACCAAGTGGCATCCAAATTGCTAGAAGACAAGTAAAGGGAATTAGAGGAAGAAATAGATAGCAAAACTAAACTAGAGTGGGACCTTAATTTGTCCCTCACTGAACTTGATAAATCTAACCACAAAATAAACAAGAAATAAGTTAATGGGGCAAATAGAATTTTAGGGAGGCCAGATATGATACAATTCTGGAGAAAAATGAATGGAAATAAAAAAATAATATACTTTCTTCTCAGCAATTCATGGAGCATACTCATGAATCCACCATGTACTAGGGCATAAAAAAACTCACAATTCAGTGCAGAAAGGCAGAAAAATTAGATGCACCTTGTTAGATCATGATGCAATGAAAATCACATGCAATAAAGGGTCATGGAAATATAGACTAAAAACTAATTTGAAATTAAACAATTTAATCCTAACAAATGAGTGGGTCAATCAAAAAATTAAAGAAACAATTAGTAACTTCATTCAAGAGAATGAAAATAATGAGACAACATACCAAAATTTGTGGCATACAGCAGTGGTAGATGTTAGGGGAAGTTTTATAACCCTGTGATAGTAATGAAATATAAAGATTCCCCTGCATTGGCTTGGTTTTCAAATTGATTGTGTTAAAACCCAGAGCTTGTTAATCCCACCTGTGGAATGGACTTGTTGATGTGAAAAGAGAGTCCTGAACTGGGAGGAGCTGGTGACATAGATTTGGAGAGACACAGGAGAGAGGCAGAAGAACTTTTTTTGGAAGCAGCACCCTCGTGGAGGCAGAGAGAGAGACTGAGAGGATTGCTGGGGGCCACTTTGAATCACCCTGAACTTTTGAGACCTGTCCCCGGAGCTGCCAAGGACTGAGGAGACATGGCTGTTTTGATGGTACTTTGTCTGTCTGTTTTGATGTTGTTTTGCCAGATTTGTCCACTGGTGATAGACAGTCCTGTTGAAGAAGTCCTGGAGCCTGGCTGTTGGCTAAGAGCTCCTGAGACTGTCCTGCAGACAGAGTGTGAATACTGTCCACTGGTGAAGGACAGTGCTGTTGTTGCAGGGGTCTGGGAACCTTTCTGTTGGTTCAGAGCTACTGGGACTGTCCTGCAGACAGAGAGTGAATACTGTCCACTGGTGAAGGACAGTGCTGTTGTTGCAGGGGTCTGGGAACCTTTCTGTTGGTTCAGAAGCCCTGAAGAAGGATTTTCTTGTTGTATGTTTATAGAAATCCTGGGAGAGGGTTTTGCTAATGTTTTCAGGGGTTCTAGGACTGTTCTACAGACAGAAGATGAATTAATGAAGGGACTGGCAATGTATCTTGTGGCCTTGCTAAGCCTTGTCTCCCCAGGAACTAAGATTGCTGAGAACTTGCCTCCTGTCAAGATGAAGAAAAGACCTCCATTTGGGTATTAAGTGCTGTGCTTAAACTTGATGTAACTCTGGGGTAGATTCAATTGTGATCCAGGGGTAGGGAACTTTTGACCTTTTTGTGTTCTATGGTTGAACAAATGAATGTACTTTACTTATGTTTGGAAACTAATCTCCATTTGAGAAGAGGGGTTTTGTGATGGACTAAATGAAGGTAAAGCCTAGTGGTGGAGTAGTATTTAGAACTGGGACTTTGTAATTGATTGAATGAATGTAATGTCCTGGGGTGGGGTAGAACTTGGAGATTATTTAATCACCCTTAGTAAATGCTGTATTTTGAATGATGTCATGTTTTGATCTTCTCTGTTCTTGGTTTGTCACTGAATAAAATGGAGAGCACCTATGCTGGTATTCTAAACCTTGAGAAGTTGCCTTTCCTTGGCATTACATTACAAACCCTCAGTGCATACATGAATAAATTAGAGATAACAGAGGTCAATGAATTGAAAAAAAATTGAAAAAAACTAGAAAAATAACAAATTAAAAATCCCAAAATAATACTAAATTAGAAATACTGAAAACCAAAGTAGAGATTAATAAAATTGAAATTAAGAAATCTATTGAGTGAATAAATAAAACTAACAGCAGGTTTCTTGAAAAAAACACAATAAAATTGATAGACCCTTGCTAAATATGATAAAAAAGAAAGAAGAAAAAATATTAGTACCAAAAATGAAAAGGGTGAGTCTATCTCCAAGGAAGAGGAAATTAAATAAATATTTCAGAATTGCTTTGCCAATTGTATCCTCATAAATATGACAATCTTAGTAAAATGGGTGAATATTTAAAAATATATAAGTTGCCCATATTAAGTGAGGAGAAAGTTAATTACTTAAATAACTCTATCTCAGAAAAATAAATCAGAAAAATCACCAGTGAACTCCCTAGGACAAAATCTCCAGAGCCAAATGTATTTACTAGTGAATTCTGTCAAACATTTACAGAACAATTTATTCTGATACTCTTGAAACTATTTGAGAATATTAGTGAAGGATTCCTAGCAAATTCTTTTTTATGACACAAATATGGTACTGATACCTAAAGCAGGAAGAGGTTAAACAGAGAAAGACAATTATAGAACAATTTCCCTTGTGAATATAGATGCAATTTTTTAAATAAAATATTAGCAAAAAAGACTACAGCAACTTGTAAAATAATAATACACTTTGATCAGGTAGGGTTTATTCCAGGAAAGAAAGGATGGTTTATATTAGGAAGAACATCAGTATAATTGATCATATGAACAATAAAATTAGCCAAAACCACATGATTATCTCTATAATAAAAGACTTTTTACAAAATCCAACTTCCATTAGTATTAAAGCACTAGAAAGTATAAGAATAAATGGAGCCTTCCTTAAAATAATAGGTAGCATCTATTTAAGGCCATCAGCAAGTATTATATGTAATGGTGATAAACTAGAAGGATTTCCAATAAGATCAGGGGTGAAACATGCATGTCCACTATTACTCCTCTTATTCAATCTAGTACTAGAAATGTTAGCAGTAGCAATTAGAGAAAAAAAAAGAAATCAAATTAGGCAAAGAGACCAAGTTATTACTCTTTGTGGATGATATGATTATATAATTTGAGAATCCTAGAGAATCAGGTAAAAACTACTTGAGAGAATGAATGAATTTGGGAAAGTTGCATGATATAAAATAAAACCACATAGATCCTTTGGCATTTTTTGTGTATTTCTAAGGAAATTCAACAGGAAGAGATAGAAAGAGAAAGTTGAAGTTACCATAGACATTATAAAATATTTGTGAATCTACCTGACAAAACAAACCCAGGATTTATATGAACACAACTACAAAACACTTTTCACACAAATAAAGTCAGATCTAACTAGTTGGAAAAACATGAATTGTACATGGCTGGTTTGAGCTAATATAATAAAAAATTACAAAATTTCCCTAAATTATATTATATATTTAGTGCCATACCGATCAATTTACCAAAAAAACTACCTTATAGAGCTAGAAAAAATAATAACAAAATTCATTTGGAAGAACAAAAGGTCCAGAATATCAAGGGAATTAATCAAAAGAAATGTTAGGGAAAGTGGACTAGCAATACCAGATTTTTATCTGTATTATAAAGCACCAGTCACCAAAACTGCTTGGTACTTGCTGAGGAATAGAGTAGTGGATCAATGGAATAGATTGAGTATATGAGACTCAACAGTCAATTATGATAGTAATCTGTTGTTTGATCAACCCAAAGACCCCAGGTTTGGGAATAAGAACTCACTATTTGAAAAAGAATACTGCTGGGAAAACTTGAATATAGTATTGCAGAAACTGGTCATAGGCCATTATTTAACACCATATACCAAAATCAAATCTAAATGGATGCAAGATCTAGGTATAAAGGCTAATAATGTAAGCAATCTGGGAAAGCAAGGAATACTTTACCCACCATATTTGTGGAGAGGGCAAGACTTCATTAACAAACAAGAATTAGAGAGCTTTATAAAATGCAAAATGGATAAGTTTGATTACATTACATTGAAAAGCTTCTGTGCAAACAAAACCAATGTAACCAAGATTAGGAAGGAAACGGAAGATTGGAAAAGAATTTTTATAATCTATCTCTATGATAAAGGACACATTTCTAAAAATATACAGAGTATTGAGTCAAATCTGTAAATTCCCCAATTGATAAATGGTCAAAGGCAGTTTTAAGGGGAAGAATTTAAAGATATAAATAAGCATATGAAAAAATGCTCTAAATCACCATTGATTAGAGAAATGCAAATCAAAACAACTCTGATGTATCACATCTCACCAGTCAGATTGACTAAGATGACAAAACAGGAAAATGACAAATGTTGGAGAGGATGTAGGCAAATTAGAACACTCATGCATTGCTGGCAGATTTGTGAATTCATCCAACCTTTCTGGAGATAAATATGGAATTATGCCCAAAGGGCTATAAATAATTTCATAGGCTTTGACTCAGCAATACCACTTCTAGGGTTGTATCTGAAAGACATCATAGAAGTGTCAGGAAGACCCATATGTTAAAAAATATTTATAGCACCTATTTTTGTGGTGGCAAAGAATTTGAAATTAAGGGGGTGCCCATCAATTAGGGAATGGCTGAACAAATTGTGGTATATGAATTTAATACTATTTTCCATAAGAAACAAGGAGCAGAAGGACTTTATATTTATCTGCTTATACAAACTGATGCTGAGTGAGAAGAGTGGAAGGAGGAGAAATTTGTACACAATTACAGACACAATGTATGTGTGACTTTGATAGATGGGACTCTTCTCAGTAATTGAGGCTTATAAGTCAACCCAAAATCCTCATGATGGAGAGAGATGTCTACATATAGAGAAAGAACTAGAAAGAACTGAATTTGAATCCAGATCAAAACAAACTACAAGCTATTTTTCTTTTTCTTGTTTGGATTTGCTTCCTCTTTCCCATTGTTCATTCCATCTGATACAATCCTTCTGTATAACCTCACTAATTTCTAATGTGAAAGTATTTGCAGATCCTATACTTGATTGTATACTGCCATGGGAGTGGGCGGTTGGTAGGGAGAGAATATTTGAAACTCAAGGAATTGTGGAACTGAATCTTGTAAACATAAAATAAATAATTCAATAAAGATCAAAAATTAAAAAAAAACTTAATATTGTACTGTGCATACTTGATCATTAACTTTACCTTCCATTCCATAATTCCGTTGATTATCATGGTACAGTATTTAATATGTCTTCATTTTAGTACATTTTAAGACTTGGGCAAAGGAAGTATTTTATGTAAGACTTTATTATATAGACTAAGTGGTCTGGTAAGAGTATAGCACATTACATAAAAAAAATGTTTAACATTGAGGTCTGTGGAATGGTCAACTTCCATGAAGTGAGAACCATCTGTAATTGTCCACAATGAAAAAGAAAGCAGAGAATGAAAATGCACAAAAGGCATACATATGCAAACCCAAAAGGGAAAGAGATGGGGAATTGTAATGGAAATGTAAATTTTAAAGATCTTCCCTGCCCCTAGGCTAATGTGCACCTGAAGCCTGGGGTGGGAGGCTTGTTTTTCAGTAGATACTTCTTGATTGGCCAGTGAGTCAATAAGGTTGTTACATTCTCTGAGCCAGGAGAAGGCTATATAAGCCCTGATGTGTAGCTTTGTTTTGGGACTCACTTTGTGAAGTGTTCTGTGATTTGATCTGAATTCTGGGAAGCCGTTATTGAGAGTCCCCCGGCTTTGAAAAACCCAGAATGTGGAAACCCAGATGTTGACTGGGTATGGATGTAATGGTTGGACAGTTTGGAAATCTGTCTACTTGATGTTTCTGTCTTGATAATTATGCCTGTATACTTTGAGGTTCAGGGTGCTGACCTTTTCTCCTGAACAAGGTAAACGATATATGTCTGACTGATTAAAGGAAGCTTGTTAACCCATTTTGAGTTGCTTTCCTTTAACAAAGCAGATCCAAGAACCTGTGTGAGCAGGCACCCTGGGGACACTGGGGTGCTTGCTGCTACAGAAATACACTTTATTAAGCACCTACTACATTCCAGGCACTGAGTTAAACCCCTTATAAATATTAGGCCATTTTATCCTTGGTGACCTGGGAGAGGAACATTTTAATCAAGTGCTGAGTCATAAGCCTAGTTGCAAAAAATTTAGAAGTACATAGGGAACAGGGAAATGAAGAAGGAGAGCATAAGAAACTTGATTGAGGAGTTTCCCTGAAAAAGGGAGGAATGATATATTATAACTAATTAAAGTTACATTATACTCAAATGATTGAAATTATTTTTGTCTTGCTTTGTTTTTATGTTGTAGGATTTGAAAAAAATTGTGAGCGGATTGAGATCTGGGCATTTTTGAAAATGCAAGGAAAGAAAGGATATATAAGAAGTGATTAAATGTTGTGGGGGAAAAAAGTTTGAATAAAATGTTTGTCTGAGGAGTTGAGGTGGTTAGATTAAAGGAACATGTAGAGTGGCTAGCCATGGTAAGGAGAGGTAACAGCTTTTGTTTTGAGACTAAACCAAGGTAGAAGAGAATGGGGGTTGAATAGCAGAACTTCTGCTAGCCTTAGGACATCAGACTGTCACACCTTTCAGAGTAGCAATGCTACTTGTACCCAAGGAGGAAAAGGTGGCAGAGAGGTAAAAGAAGGTATGCGTATACTAATCTCTTCCTTGGCCTAGCCTTATGGCAGGTTGTAGGGGCAGTTGAATTGTGAAGTGGATGGAGTTTTGTGGATGGAAAGAACTTTCTGGGAGCCTTCTCAAAGATAGCCCTGCTCCATAACAGAACTCCCATACTGAGCACTTTTTTCACTGTGGCAATATAGTGTTCCAGGGAGAAGTGAGTCCTGGATTTGTGTCAGGAATTATGTAGAGTAGGCTTTTAGCAAGGTACAGATAAAGGAGGTAGAGACATATATCCTTTTCTCACAAAACTTGTCAAGATCTCCCTCTCTTCATTCCACATCATTCAGGTAATCCAAAATTTCTAATGAATTGTGTAAATTCTCATTGAATAAAGGAGGAAGGATAACATGTATGCAATGTAGTGCTAGTTGTGCAATAATAAAGATCTGAGTTCAAATCCTGTTTCAGACGGGATCTGTATCTGTGTGATTCTGACCAAGTAAGTTAATTTCTGTCTCACTTTCTTCAATTGCAAAATGGAGATTATAATAGTGTCTTCTTCATTACAGTTATCAGGAAATATGAAATATTTGCAAAATGCTTATCATAGTTTATCACATGGTAGGCACTTAGTAAATGCTTGGTGCTTGATGAATAGATTGATGAATATTTATTGAATACTAATAACTCTTCATATAAAGTTATGTCTAAAATAAACCATTAAGTGTTAGAAGAGAGACTTGGGGGTGGGGAGTTCTTACCTGTATCTCTCATTTAAGTCCATTCCACAAGGAAGATGAAGTGATTTTAATCTGCACATGATCTACTATTCAATACCTAAGTCCTATTGATTCATTTTTTCATATGTATTATATCTATATATTCTTAGAAGGAGAAAAATAGTTGCAGAGTTAAAGGGAAGCGAAAAAAAAAGGACATAAAAATAAGGTGATCCAGGGGAAAATAAATGAGAGAGAAAAAGACAAAGAGAGAGAGAGAGAGAGAGAGAGAGAGAGAGAGATACCTCTGGGATTAAGTTGAGGAAGACAAGGGTTCAAATCTGGTCACAGATATTTACTAGAAATGTGACATTTAACAATTCACTCAACTTCTTTATGTCTCTTTTTTTTATCAATTGTAAAATGAGAATTACAATGAGATCAACATCACAAATTGCTGTGAGTATTAAATGAAATAATATTTGTAAAGCACTTAGCATAGCACCTGACAATAGTAGTTGCTTAATGCACATGTGTGTCCTTTCTCTCTTCCAAGGGTTGCCTGTTATGACCACAAGGTGGGTTAGGAAGCAAAGATTTTTCAGTGGCATCGGTATAGTGTCTATTAAAGGTAGGTAGGAGACTACAGTTGGTGTCTCAGAAAAGGAGATATTGAGAAGTTTTATATGAGAAGGGACTGGAGGGGAGAGTTTTGTCAGATAATTGTAGTTATTGTTATGGTGGATAAAGCCTTAAAATTGACTATTGAACAAAGATGGAATTCAAGTTTTCTCATGATGTTTTGATTAATTGATCACACACATGTTGGGTTCAAGTCATGCCTTCTGAATGTGAAACATGGAATCCTAGGAAGCACTGCTTACCACTTTGAATATCAGTATCTTATCTTTCTTTTCATGTGTGTACATATATATGTGTATGCATGGGCATATATATATATACATGTATGTATGTATGTATGTGTGTGTGTTTGGTTTTTGTCCTTCATTCTCGAAGAGGACCAAAATGACATCACTCTGCTTGAGTCAAGTTTCAATGTGTCTGACTGTATCTGATTAGATCAACATGACTGTGAAATATGACACAAGTAGGCCACGTAAAAATTTGGAGTGGGTACTTTGAATTTGCACATGCTACTTTTCCTTTGAACTATTTCAATTCTAATTTGTTCACAGAACACATCTGTTCACACATATATGATGAATTCTATCAAATGCCCAATTAATTATCAATTGGTATTCTTCATTCAACTTTGTATTTTTTGTGAATTTGGGGCCAATTATTTTTGGTTTTATGGATTTCATCTTTGAGGCTATACTTTATTATACCACTTGATAAAGTAAGTATGGCCTCATTCGCAAAGAACAGATTCTGTAGGATCTACTATTGAAATTCCTTTTCATTCTGCTATAGGCAATATTTCTATAAATGAGATTCTCTTCTGGACATGCTCAGTGATATTGTTGTACACTTAAGATGCATGCATTTTTTTTCTTTGCACAATATTACTAGTGAGAGCATTCATCTAATACAATTATTTTGTTTTTTGTCTTTCTGGGAATCAAATGACTTTGATATATGCTTAGGAGATACTTCATTGGGAAAGAGTTTAAATAGGAAGGTAGCCCTCTATTAAGCAAAATATTTTTTATCTGTTCAGTCAACTCTTTAACATAGTCTACTATGAAATATTCATAAAACTTTCCTTGTTGCCTACTAATATCTTTATCCAAGAAGTCTTTGAAATATCTCTAGATTATTCTCATAAATATATAATAAATAAATCATAAATATATCATAAATAAATCAGTCCTTCCTATGTTCTCTGGCAAACTGCAATCACAATAATCCTCCTACTTCTGAAATACTCAGCCTCTCCTTTTCTTATGGATTTTTCCCTTCTTGTTACCTAAAATTATGAATAAATGTCCATATAATTAACACAAAACAAAACAAAACAGCTATAAATCAAACTTCTGGGATCCAATATGACAGAGTAAGCCATAAAGTGTTCTCCCTTTCCCATATTAATTCCTGAATAACAATAAAACATTACCCTTGAACAATTCCTGGAATAGTGGAGCCAGGGGAAACATGGGGTGAAGCAATCTCTTAGCCTGGGAAATTTGAAGGATCTGCAAGAAAGGTCCATCTCACTCAAGGCAAATGGGAGAATATTCCAGGGCAGGAAGCAATCTAGGAGCAAGCCTGATTTGTCCAAACTATTAGAAGTGCCTGAGTTCCAGTGTGGTAAAACAAGAATATGCCAACACCAGGACCCTCCACATGCCATAGCATAGTGAAGAGAACCAGAAGACCCTAGCTTGGAGTCACAATATACTTCAGTACAGCCCTGGGTAGACAGACATCTTCCAGAGAGCAGACATCCATTTTAGTGTAACCCCAGGAAAAACACAAAAACTCCACATCACCTAATCACAGAACAGGCATGACTAAGAACCCATTTTAGCACCAGTTTAAGCTGGCAGATGCCTACAACCTCTGGCTGCCAACACCTGAGACGCTAGCACACAAAGTCCAACCAAGAACCAATTAACCAGTAAGACTAAGCATGACTGTTTTGGTGAAAAAGATGGAGTTTAGTGAAATATGGGACTTTTAATCATTACTGATGAAAAATAAACAAAACTCAACAGAAAATTTAATTTTCAAATACCAGACTCAAGAGAAAAATTAAAGGTAAAAAGAAAAAAAAATAACATTCAATATGGTTAAACTCTTTACATCCCTAGATGGAAAGATGTAACTTGAAATTCTTGAGAATTGTATATTTAGTTTAAGCTTTAGTTAGAAGGGGTATACATAGACAAAGTTTGTGGGTATATGGTAATTTTGAAGTGATGGAAATAAAAATAATCAGAGTGTGAAACAAAAGGATTAAACTGGTAGAAAAGTAAAGGAGGAAATAGAAAATGGCAAATTATATCATATGAAGTGTCACCTATTACAATAAGAAGTATTACAGTAGAAGGAAAGAAGAGAAGGAGGTGAGCATTGTTTGAACATTACTCTCATTTGACTTGACTCAATGAGGGATAACAAATGCATTCAAATGGTTATAGAAATCTATCTGACTCTATAGGGAAGTAGGAGTAGAAGGGGGAAAGACAAGCGAGGGGTAGTGAGAAGGAACGACAGATTTAGGG
The DNA here is from genome assembly GCF_028583685.1 of Petaurus breviceps papuanus. Taxonomy (NCBI): domain Eukaryota; kingdom Metazoa; phylum Chordata; class Mammalia; order Diprotodontia; family Petauridae; genus Petaurus; species Petaurus breviceps. The sequence continues at coordinate 2,678,674 of NW_027185653.1, forward strand.
CTGTAGTGGGCAGGAGAACACTGTGGAGGAGGAAAAGAGTGAAAGGAGAGAGAAAGTATAAGACCTGGGAGAAATATGATGGACATAACAATACAGTTAGTAACCATAAATGAGAATGTGATTGGGATGACCTTCCCCATAAAACAGAAGCATATAGCAGGGTGGATTAAAAACTAGAATCTTATGATATGTGGTTTACAAGAAACACATTTGAAGCAGAGAGAAACACACACAGAAAATGTAAAGGGCTAGAATGGAATATGTTATGCTTCAGCTGAAGTTAAAAAAGCAGGTGTAGACTTGGGGACCAGGCCAGGTTGAGGGTGAGCAGCTAAGCTCCCTAGGGCTCAGGACAAAGGGGCAGACTTTGCCTTCTTCCTGTGCTGAATGCTGGGGAGCCTTCAGGGCCATTGCCAAGTGCAGAAGACTAACCATACCCTTGGCATGAGGCAGCTGCTCCTGTCCCTCCCCCATGGAAGAGCATCTAGCTGTGTTCTGCTCTGCTACAACTCTGGGACACTTGCTAGAACCCAGGTACCAACACTAACTTCAGCAAAGTCAGATGGTGTTCAATTGGAGATGCCATCAGAGCCTGAGAGAAAAGGATTCAAAGTGGTGTCATGAAGATACTATAGAATGTAGAGAAAGTCCTTGCTAATCATTACCATTGACATAAAGAAGAAGCCCTTCTACTAAAAGCTGATCAACTCTACTAGTTCTGATCCTGTGGTCACTATGGTCTGGGAAGGGTACACTGTGGTAGGCACCTCTAGAGCCATGGTAGAAGACCCTGACTCAGCAGAAACTGCCACTGGAAAAATCTGAGGAGACCTGAGCATTCACATCAGCAGGAATGTTGTTCATGCCAGCAACTCCTTGGAAATAATCCAGAGACAGATCTGCCTGTGGTTTCGAAGGAGTGAGCTGGTAGAGTTGAATTGTTGCAGTCACAACCACCTGTACCATTTTTGAGCCCACCTCTTACCCACAGTGAAGAGGACCCAGGAGTAACTATCTCCACCAATGAGAATGTTAGGTGCTTCCCTTACTCCTGTCCAAGCTACCTGTCATCCCACTATCCTAACCACCTCATTCCTACAGAGACCTCTTTGATGCTACATGATATTCATTTTCACTCCATGCCCCAAGCCACTGAAGGATTGAGTCTAATTCTTACTCCAACAATAGTGCCAGTCAATTTTGAGGATAACTGCTTCTAACCAGAGATAATGATGACTATTAAAGGAGACACATTAAAATTCAATCTGCAGGGGGGAAGAGCCAAGACGGCAGAGTAGAACCCCAAACTTGGCATGGGATCCTACTGCAATCACTTCTAATACATGTAAAAAAATTACTCTATACATACTTTAGCCCTACAGAACTCATAAAGTGAAAGAGAGAAACAAGACTCCCAGTGAAGGAAGCATGCCAGGTGTACAGGAAGGGTCTATCGCAGCAAGCTGGGAGCCTAGCATAGTCTGGTGTGAGCCATGCAGTTGCAGTCTCAGGGTGGCCCCTATTAGCAGCAGCCAGAGCAAATTTCAGGAGAATGAATCATAAGTAGGTATAGCTGATTCCAGACTTCTCAACACATAAACACCAAAGACAAAGTAAAAGATCAGTGTGAAACTCTGTTGGAACCAGGGTGGGCTGAAGAGGGCTGTCTGGACCCCGAAGCTGGGATGATAATCAGAGAATATGTGATTACTCCAGTGACCACAGCCTGGATGCCTCAGGAGCTCCTGGGCTGCATAGCATGGGGGGACCAAGCAATCATTCAGAGGGTAATCACTCTTGCTTTAACCTGCTTAAATCTGGATCGCATCCTAATTGGTGGCCTGGATTGCACGACCAGTGAGACAGAGCTTTTAGGGGCTGTAGAGATCATAATCTACTAATAGTTCCAGCACATAGGAAAAAGCCAGAGATTTTGGACAAAGCCCTCTCCATTCTGGAAGCAGAGTTTTACCATAGCAAAGAGCTCAAATGCCAAGTAATTGGCTGGCAATATGAACATGTTTGTGTGCATAAATATGTATGTGAGTGGGGCATATGTATGATCATGTATACAAAGACAGAGGCTACAGGATTACTTGAATATGAAGGGATGCTATCTAAAAACAAAATTAAAACATGAGAGAGGGATTTTTTGGGAGAAGGACAAAGGGATATATAGATTAGGGTAAATTATCTCATATAAAAGAGGCAAGAGAAAACTATTACAAAGGAGGGGAAAAACAGGAAGGTGAAAGGGAATGAGGCAATCTGATTCTCATTGAATTTGGCTTGAGGAGGGAATAACACACACATTCATCTGGGTATCTTATTGTATACGAAAATAGGAGGGTAGGGGGGAGGATAGAAGGGAGGAAATATTGGGAGAGAAGGTAATTAGAAACAAATATTTTTAAAAAGGATAGGGTCAAAGGAGAAAATAGAATAAGTGGGGGATGGGATAGGATGGAGGGAATATATTTAATCTTTCACAATATAATTGCTATGGGAATATTTTGGTAACAGCACATGTACAATCTATATTGAATTGCTTGTCTTCCAAGTGGGGGTGGGTGAGGAGGAAAGAAGGTAAAAAATCAGGAACTCAAACTTTTAAAACAAATATTTAAAAATGTGTTTGTTTGTTTTACATGCAACTGGGAAGAAGATATATAGGTACTGGGGTATAGAAACCCATCTTCCCCTACTAGAAAGTTAGGGGAGTCATGGGGGAGGAGATAAGAGAGAACAGATTGGGGGAAGGGGTATTCACTAAGCTTGCTATTTTGTGGTGAGGGTTAAGGGAAAGATGGGGATTAAAAATTGACTTTCCAAATCTTGTGGCAATGAATGTTGAAAACTAAGTATAAATTAAGGTTTTCAGAAAGAAAATTCAATCTATAACTTGGGGGGGGGAGCAGGGTAACCATCCTAATTTCAAAAAAATAAACAAGATCAAAAATAGATCTAAGTGAAAGAGATAAGGAATGAAAGTATATTCTGCTAAAAGTCATCATAGAAAATGATATCATATCTATACCAATCATATATGCACCAACTGGTATAACTTCCAAATTCTTAGAAAAGCTAAGTGACTTACAGAAAGAAATAGGCAAAAAAAAATGTACTAGTGGGAGATCTCAAGTATCCCTTCTCAGAGTGAGATAAATCTAACCACAATACAATCAAGAAGGGGTGGCCGGGTAGCACAGCGAGTAACATCACCAGCCCCAGAGTCGGGATGACCTGGGATCGAATCCGAGCTCAGACACTTAGCACCGACCCAGAAACACCTGGACGCGTGACCTTGAGCAAGTTACTTAACCCTGATTGCTTAAAAAAACAATCATGAAAGGTGGTGAGGAGGTGAATAGAATTTTAGAAAAATTAGAACTGTTAGACCTCTAGAGAAAGCTGAAAGGGAATAGAATGAAAATACATTTTTGTTACTGGTACATGACACCTATACAAAAATTAACTATGTACTAGGACATGCAAACTTCACAGTTAAATGAAAAAAGGAAGAAATGGTTAATCCATCTTTTTTTTTCATATTCTGTTTAATAAAAATTGCATGTAATAAAGAGATGTGGAAAGATAGAAAAAAATCATTTAAAACTAAATGATCTAATCCCAAAAATGAGTGGACCAAGCTACAAATCAGAGAAACAATTGATTACATCATTAAATAGAGGAATAATAATGAGACAACATATCAAAACTTATTGGATGAAGCCAAAGTACTTCTTAGGGGAAATTTTAAAATCTCCAAATGCTTAGATGAATAAAATAGAGAAAGAGGAGATCAATGATGTGTGCATAGAGCTAAGAAAGCTAGAAAATGAACAAATCATGTATCCACAATTAAATACCAAATTAGAAATTCTGAAAACCAAAGGAGAGATGCTAAAATTGAAATTATGAAAAATATTCAATTAACAAATAAAACTAATTTCTGATTTAATGAAAAAAAACAAAAAAAAAACAAAAAAATTTTCATTTATTTGAAAACTGAACAAAGTAAAAAAAAAAAAAAACACTTTACTGGACTCCATTCCATGAAATTGTGATTCCATATATGTCCTTCCCTTCTCAACACAAATACTAGAAAAAAGGTATCAACATTTAGTCCTTCCATGTTTTCTGTTAATCACTACTTAACTATTTTCTTGTTTAATTTAAGATGAATTTAATTTTTCTGAATTATATGGAAAAATAACATTTGTTTTTAATTTTGGACTTCCAAATTACATTCCTCCCTTCACTTCCTCCTTCCTCTTTGTGAAGGAAAGTGATTTCATGCAGATTATACACGTGCTGTCATGTAAGGAATTCCCAAATTAGCTATGTATGAAAAGAAATAGAACAATAACAACAAGAAGACAGATGGACAGAAACACACAGCTACAAAAAATAAAAAAGCAAAACCATAAAGGAATTTTAAAAATAAAAAAAAGCCTTGGTTTTGGCTTGTATTCAAATAGTATTCATTCTTTCTCTGGGGATCAATAATATTTTCCATATTAAATCCTTCAGAGCTGCTTTAGATCATTGTGTTTCTGAGAATACCTATCATTCACAGTTGATGATTCACAGTATTTTTACTAATGCATACAATGCTCTCTTTGTTCTGTTTCTTTCAATTTGCATCCATTCATATAAATATTTGCAGGCCTTTATTTTATTCTGAAAGCTGTCTGTTGATTATTTTTAAAAGGACAATAGCATTTAATCACAATAATATACAACAAGTTGTTCATCAATTCCCCAAATTATGGATATGCTCTCAATTCCCAATCTTTTGCTACAAGAAAAGAGCTGCTATAAATACTTTAATACATATACGTTATTTTCCTTATTTTAATTAATCTATTTTGGGATATAGTAATGGTATTGCTGAATCAAAGTGTAAGCATGGTTTTAGATACCTTTAAGCATAGTTCCAAACTACACTACTTAATGGTTAAATCAGTGCACAATTCTTTCAACAGTTCTTTAGGGTCTCTTTTTCACGTTCTCCACATTTGTTATTTTCCTTATCATATAAACCTACCTAATAGGTGTGAATTGGTGCCTCAGAGTTTTTCCTTATGAATTTATATCAATAGTGACTAAGAGCATTTTTTCACGACTACAGATAGATTTGATTAGTTCTTCTGAAAACTGTCTGCTTATATCATAGAATATATGTATATATACATGTATATAATACACATATGCATTACATATACTTATATATGTATATGTGCATATAAGTATATTGTTTATATCTATTCACCTTTCATGCTTCTTTTGATTCTTGTATTTGAAAGCCAAATTTTCTGTTCAATTCTGGTCTTTTCATTCAGAATGCTTGAAAGTTCTCTATTTCATTGCATATTCATATTTTTTCCTGAAGTATTATACTCAGTTTTTTTGGATAGGTGATTCTTGGTTTTAATCCAAGCTCTTTTGATCTCTGGAATATCATATTCCAAGCCCTTAGATCCCTTAAGGTAGAAGCGGCTTGATCTTGTGTTATCCTGATTGTGTTTCCACAACACTCAAATTATTTCTTCTTGACTGCTTGTAATATTTCTTCTTGACCTGAGAATTCTGGAATTTGTCTATAATATTCCCAGTTTTCTTTTGTGGATCTTTTCCAGGAAGCAATTGGTAGATTCATTTAATTTCTATTTTAACCTCTTCTTCTAAAATATAAGAGCAGTTTTCCTTGATAATTTCTTGGAAGATGATATCTAGGCTCTTTGGTTTATCATGGCTTTCCTATACTCCAATAATTTTTATAGTTTTTAAATTATCTCTCCTGGCTCCATTTTTCCAGGTCAGGGGATTTTACAATGGCATATTTGCATTGTCTTCTATTTTTTTCATTCGTTGGATCTGTTTTATTATATCTTGATTTCTCAGAAAGTCATTAGCTTTCGTTTGCTCATTTCGAATTCTGAAGGAATTATTTTCTTTAGTGAGCTTTTGGACTTCCTTTTCCATTTGACCAATTCAGATTTTTTTAGGAATTCCTCTCCTCGTTCACTTTTTGGACATCTTTTGCCATTTGATTAGTCTATTATTTTTAAAAAATGTTATATTTTTCAGTATATTTGGGTCTCCTTTAGCAAACTCTTGACATGGTGTAGCAGCAAGCACCCCAGCATCCCCAGGGTGGCTGCCAACACAGGTTCTTAGATCTGCTTTGTTAAAGGGAAGCAACTAAAAATGGGTTAACAAGCTTACTTTAATCAGTCAAATATGTATCGTTTACCTAGTTCAGGGGAAAAGGGTCATAACCCCAAAATTCAGAATATACAGACAGAATTGTCAAAACAGAGAAACACATCAATTAGACAGGTTTCCAAACTGTCCAACCATTCCATCCATACCATATCAACATCTGAGTTTTTCAAAGCCAGGGTGCTCTCAACAATGGCTTTCCAGAGTCTCATTTGATCAAATCACAGAACACTTCTCAAAGTAAGCCCCAAATGAAAATCTGGGTTTTTCAAAGCCCTGGGGCTCTCAACAATGGCTTCCCAGAGTCTCATATGATCAAACCACAGAACACTTCTCAAAGTGAGCCCCAAAGCAAAGCCTCACATCAGGGATTATATAGCTTTTCCCTGGGTCATAGAATGTAACACCCCTCTTGACCCACTGCCCAATCACATAGCATCAAGGTGTGGGCATTCCTGAAAACCAATCCTGCTGCCCCAGGCTCCATGGGACCACATTCAGCCTATTAGGAGGCAGAGTATATTTTCAAATCAAGGAAGGTTCTCAGAGTCTCTAAAGCCTGTCAAAGGGCCTAAGGGCAGGGAAGATCTTTAAATTTGCATTTCCATTACACATGTTTACATGATTTTCTTATATTGCTCTCATTTCTCTTTCCAATTTTTCTTCTTCCATTACTTGATTTGCAAAATCCTTCTTTAGTTCCTCCATGACCAACAATCAATTTATATTTTTCTGGAGGTTTTTGATGCAGGAGTTTTGAATTTGTTGACTTCTTCTGTTTCTATGTTTTGATCATCTTTGTAACAAAAAAAAAAACCATTCTGTAGCCTGATTTCTCTTCCTCTGCTCGTTCTGCTAGGCAAATACCTTACTTTTGAGCTCTTTGCCTTGGTAGAACTCTCCCTGCTGGAGGTAGAATGATATGTTCCAAATTTCTGGGGTTTGCACCATTGTTGTCAGGGCTACTTCTAGGCACCTGCCTCAGAACTGTGGGGAGGATTTCCTCTCCACAGCTACCACAAGCTCTGCTCCTTACCACAGGACTGCCACTCAAAACTATGACCCATATCCAAGCAAAGCGAAGCAAGTTCATCCTGCCTCTGTGCAGAAAAGGTGTTACTGCCATTGGCCTGTGATTCGTTTCCTGACCCCCCACGATCTGCAGAGCTGGAAATTGGGGAGCAGCTTTCCCACGGCTGCAGTCACTGCCTCCTCGCCCCCATGGGCAGGGACCACATCATATTCTTCCTAAATCCAGGTCCGACAGTCCCTACTGACCTTTTACTGTCTCATTGGATTGTATGGGATGGGAAGTGTGGGAAGCACTACAGATGCTACTGATCCAGTCCCCTGCAGTCTGCTCAGGCCAGTCTGTGCTTCTGCTCTGTTCTGCAGCCGCACACACAGGACTGTGCTATGTTTACAGCCTGGTGCTACAGACGCTTCATTTTGGCTTGAGAGGCTGAATTCGGCTGTAGATGTTTTTGACTCAGTGCTTTTGGTAGCTGTAAAATTTGTTTAGAGCAATTTTTACAGATTTTAAGGGGCTGGGTATAGAGCTCAAAAAAGTTCCTGCTTTTACTCTGCTATCTTAGCTCTGACCCCTCTGTCGTAAACATTTTCCCTCTGTTTCATGTTTTTATTCTAGTCTTGGACACCTTGGTTTTGTTAATGCCAAAATATTTTATAATTAATTTAATAAAAAATTATCCCTGTTACATCTTGTAATCCCCTCTATCTCTTTCTTGTATATTCTTCTGGAATCTATAGATATTCCATGTTTCCCTAATATATCTCTCACCATTTATGTCTATTTCAGGTAATTCTGCCTTACACATAGTGGATGCCTAAATCTGCATTTTTTTTAACAAAATCTTTTTAGTTGATTGACCTAGAGATGAGAATGTTGACTTATTAGGTAGTTTGTTTGTTAAAGTTTCTATCTTGTTTATTTGAATAATTATAAGTACTGAGATATTTTTCAATTCCTTTTGTATCTTCCTGGCTTAACCTACTTTTATAAGCTTTAAATCCCTGTCTTTTATAACTTATAAAATGGTTCTATTCTTGTTTATTCCAGGTTCTCCCTCATTGTTTTCAACCATTCTTTTATCTTCAGTGCCATTCTTTTTCCAATAATGGTCTTTTTGTAGGTTTTTATCACAAGAGCTATAATTTAAGATGACCAAGTATCCAATGAAACTATTGATTATTATTTGTGGACTTATGTTCAAACAAATTCTGCTTTTTAAAAAAATTTCTTCTCCCCCCCAAAAAAACTGCACATCCATTTATTTGACTTTAGCATTTTCTTTTTTAATTATTTCACCTATAGTGAATGTAAGACTGAAAAGATTAAGTTCAACCAGTAGTGTTATTGGTTATTGGTAATTGAGCAATAATCTCAAATTAGAGTACTATTAATTAGAATAAGAATTTTAGTGCAATTTTAATCAATTTAAAATTTATTAAAAACTTTTTGATTCATAGAACTCTCAACCCCCAATTCTGCCATTCTGACACAATCATTATAGAAGTAAAAGAATTTCTGAGCTACACTTTAAAAATATTTGGTGATTATATTGTAATAATTTATCAACTAATAACAACTTACTTTTGCTCATACTTGATATATTTAGATCAGTTGGTTCATAAGGTACACTTAAGTGGTGATATGTTTCCAACAAAGCCATAACCACATTTTATTGGCCTTTTTTTCAACTAAAATTGTGATTCTATTAACATCATGGAATCCCACAGTTCCTAGCTACATAGCATCAATGCATGACTATGGCATTTAAAAACGGTTGTATGGGAAAGAGCAAACTGAAAACACATTTTTACCTTTATCTAGAACTTTATCTTCCTTATTCCTGAGTCTATATATTCTTGATAATATTAATGGATTAAATGAATGTGCTTGCTATTTCCTTATAAGCCTTTTTGAAAAATACGTTTATGAGATACAATTATTTAACTTCTTTTTTTATTCTAAATACTATTTTTGAAAACATTTTTGACACCTTACCATGTGCTTACTTTTACAATGAAATTTTTAAATATAAAAGTATAGACAGATTTATTTTGGAGGATTATGTGAAGTTCTTTATAAAAGAGCTATATTTCATTCTCTGTAATAAATATTGGAAATGATTTTTATGGAAATTTCTTCTCTTAGAGACATCAAGAATACTGCCAAAGAGAGATGAACAAATGCCATATAAAACATTTCTCATTACCTTTAGGGGAAAAAAAATAAGCCAACTCCAGGAGCATCTCAATTTCTTTCACAAGAGAGAACTTTTAAGTCATCCTTTCATTTACCTGCAACATCTTATGTCTGTTGATTTCATTTATAGCCAAAATTGTATACTATAATCTATCTGTCTATCTATCTATCTATCTATCTATCTATCTATCTATCTATCTATCT
>NW_027185653.1:2688344-2712796 GCF_028583685.1 Petaurus breviceps papuanus
TCTATCTATCTATCTATCTATCTATCTATCTATCTATCTATCTATCTATCTATCTATCTGTATCTCTGTCTGTATATCTATGTGTTTCAGTATATATGCATACATACACACATATGTTTATGAATATACAAGGATTGTATACATATACTTGACTACTCTCCACAAATTTTGTAATGTAGGTCAACTGACCTTATTTCTGTTTCATTCATATAAGATGATCTTTTTATCTACTGAGTGCTGTCCATACCTGAAACTCTCTTCCTTCTTGATCTCTGTCTCTTTTAACTTTTTTTTGCCCCTGTAAAGGCTTCATTCAAGTGCTACTTACTTTATTAGACCCTTCTCGATTTTCTCACATAGTATTGCTTTTTCTGAAAATCCTGCATTTTGAAATCCTGTCGAGCATATATTTTAAATTATATTTTCTGTGTATCTGATTCATTGTTAAAATAAAATGTAAGTTCTTAGAAGGCTGGAAAAGTTTTACATATATGTGTATACCTTAATGAGTAACATAGTTCTTAGCCACAGTAGAGACATAATAAATATTTTTGTATGATTTATGGATGGAAGGGTTAAATGAACATAAGAGAAATTATATGAACAGAATATTTCTGAAGTGTACAACAATCATATCCAAGTATCCATTTTAACCATATGAATTAGACATTGTCCATCTCTCAATGAATTTCCAAGTGTCAATTTTTTTGCCATAAAAATAGACAAATAATCACCCAATTTTCTGTAAATAAAAAATTAATGTGAAAAAATGAAAATAAGCAAACAATTACCTAATTATTTTCCTGTACTGAATAGCTATTTGACTTAAGTAATAGGATTGACCAGTTGATTTGGTGAGATTTAGACCCAAAAATTATTTTCTATACTCTGAATTTACCAGATCACCTAAAGTGTTTGTGTTTAATATTGTTCTGTCAGAGCAATAAATCCAACCATGCTTGCCATAAGTACTTCTTCTTTAATTTGGTACTTATTAGATGGTTAATGGTAATATTAATGGAAGAGTTAAATACTAATGTATTTTAGAAATTCAACTTTTGGGGTGTCTCTGGAATGTTACATTATCCATTTACAATGTTGCAATAGGATTTGGCTCTAATAAAACATGTGTGTTTCCTTGTAGGGTGTGATTAATGCATGCTATTTCTAGGGGGTATAATTGTGTGAGTAATTTTCCATAAAACTATTTAAACTGTTACCTTGCAAATTTGAGATCATTTGGCACAATGTTCATTTAACTAAATTGCTGTGCTGATCACATTATCTCCACGTACAGAGAACTGCAAAGTGATAGTGAAAATTTGCAGCATTCAGCAATTGTTGAATATTAATAGATTGGGTATGTTGATTAAATTCTTGTGGCCAGGGACATGTTTAATTTGCTAAATACCCCCTCAATAAAGGGATCATATATTTAGTTTCAGGAATCTCCTATGTTTAAGATATTTTTAAGAATGAGACACTGAAGTGAATGGAGAAGAGGAGATAAGATTCAAAGACAAGACTTAACATCCAAATCTCCTGTCAAAAAGTAACATGTAAACAATATTTTTCCTTCTTCCTTGCCTTGTGAGATAAGCATGGAGTCATTTTCATTCTCCTCTCTTCCCCTTCTTTAACCCTTCTTTTTCTTGAATAAACACATATTTATTGAAACCTTTTGCCAAGTGTTTTAGAAGACAAAGATAATTACATGATTTGGTTACTTCCTTCATGGAGCTTATGATTTAGTAGGAGAAATGGTGTATATACAAATACCAACAAGATAAGACAAGTTGGAATTTTAGAATATGCTGTTTAAGTAGTTATATTCAGTTGTGCTGGGTCGTATCAACTAATATTATCAAGTATAGAAGGGATAGATATATGTAGCAATTTGATCTGTGGGATTAAAGAAAAATAAATACTAGGAAAGAATTTGGGAATCATCTTCAAAGAGATAGCTATCATAGATCTTAATGAAATTTATAGGCAAGAGAAATAAAGATGAGAAGATGAATAATAACATGGAGAGAACAGAAAAGTGCCTTAAGGTAGAGGCAAGATCATGGAACAGAGGGATTATTCTTGGCAACTCTATATTCTTCTCACAAAAATTTAGAAACAAATACCCCAAATCATATTGTGGAGTTCCAAAACAAATGAAAGATCAGGGATATATATATATATATATATATATATATATATATATATATATATATATGCAGTAATAGCATCAGAAGTAATCGAAGTACTTTATAGATCTCTCACCAGTGAAACACAATAAGAGGATTGGTAAACGGGTTAGAAAATGAATACAATTGATACTTATGTTGGTCATAAAGTCACCCCCTCTCCACAGATCTGACAGGTAAACTATTCCTTGCTTTCCAAGATTGCTTACAGTACCAACATTTATACCTATATCATGCACCCATTTAGACTTGATTTAGGTATGTGGTGTTAGATAATGGTCTATGCCCAGTTTCTGCCAGTATATTCCAGTTTTGCCAGCAGTTTTTGTGAAATAGTGAGTTCTTATCCCAAAAGTTGGTGTCTTTGGGTTTATCAAACAATAGATTACTATAGTAATTGACTGCTGAATACACTGTGCCCAATCTATTCCATTGATCCACTACTCTATTCCTTAGCCAGTACCAAGTAGTTTTGATGACTGCTGCTTTTTAATGCAGATTAAAATCTGGTATAGCTAGTCCACTTTCTGTAGCATTCTTTTTCATTAATTCCCTTGATATTCTGGAGCGTTTGTTCTTCAAAATGAATTTTGTTACTACTTTTTCTATATCTATAAAGTAGTTTTTTGTGGTAAATTGATTGGTATGCACTAAATGAATCATTAAATTTAGGTGAAATCGTCCTTTTTATTTTTTTTTGCTCGACCCAGCCACGAGCAATAGATATTTTTCCAATTAGTTAGATCTGACTTTATTTGTGTGAAAAGATTTTTGTTTTTGTGATTATATAGGTCTTCATTTGCTTTGGGAGGTAGATTCCCAGATATTTTATAATGTCTAAAATAACTTTAAATGGTATTTCTCTTTCTATCTCTTGCTGTTGAATTTCACTGGAAATATATAGCAATGCTGGGTTTATTTTATATCCTGAAACTTTGCAAAATTTATTTTCTGTCTCAAGTGGGTTTTTATTGATTCTCTAGGATTCTCTATGTATATCACCATATCATCTGAAAAGACTGATAGCTTTGTCTCTTTTTTGCCTAATTTTATTCCTTTGATTACTTTTTCTTCTCTAATTTCTACTGCTAATATTTCTACTACCAGATTGAATAAGAGGGGTGAGAGTGAACACACATATTTCACCCCTGATCTTACTGGAACTGCTTCAAGCTTATCTCCATTCCATATAATATCTGCTGATGGTTTTAAAAAGCTACTACCTATTATTTTAAGGAAGGCTCCATTTAATCCTATACTTTATAGTGTTTTTAATAGGAATGGATGTTGTATTTTGTGAAAAGCCTTTTCTGCATCTATTGAGATAATCACGTGGTTTCTGCTAGTTGTATGGTTGATATGATCAATTATAGTGATGGTTTTCCTAATATTTAACAATCCTTTGCATTCCTGGAATAAATTAAAGTATATTTTTCTTGTGATAAGTTGCTGTTGTCTTTTAGCTAATATTTTATTTAAAGTTTTTGCATCTATATTCATGAGGGAAATTGGTCTATCTTTTTTTCTCTGTTTTATCTCCTCCTGATTAAGTTATAAGTACCATATTTGTGTCATAAAAAAGACTTTGGTAGGACTCATTGTAGCATCATGCACCCCAAGCATCCCCAGGGTGGCTGCCAACACAGGTTCTTAGATCTGATTTGATAAAGGAAAGCAACTCAGAATGGGTTAACAAGCTTAATTTAATCAGTCAAACATGTATTGTTGACCTATAAAAAGGTCAGCACCCTGAACTTCAGAGTATACAGACAGAATTATCAAGACAGAAAAACAGATCAAATAGACAGGTTTCCCAACTGTCCAACCAATACATCATACCAAGTCAACATCTGGGTTTTCCAAAGCTGGGGGGCTCTCAATGGCTTCCCAGAGTCTCATCTGATGAAATCACAGAACACTTCTCAAAGTAAACTCCAAAACAAAGCCTCAAATCAGGGTTTATATAGCTTTTCTCCCTGGCTCAGAGAATGTAACAACCTTCTGGACCCACTGGGCAATTAAAACGTATGTACTGAACAACAAGGCTCCCACCCCAGGCTCCAGGTGCACTTTAGTCTAGGGACAGGGAATATCTTAAAAATTTACATTCCCATTACACCCATTCACTAATTTTCCCAAATAGTTTGTAGAGTATTGGAATCAATTGTTCTTTAAGTGTTTGTTAGAATTCAATAGTAAATCCATGTGACCCTGGAGATTTTTTCCTAGGGAGTTCACTGATGGCTTTTTTGATTTATTTTTCTGAGATGGGTTTAAATAAGTAATTTACTCCGTCTTCAGTTTATCTGCACAACTTACATTTTTGTAAATATTCATCCATTTTAAGATAGTCAAATTTAAGTGTATATAATTTGGAAAATATTTCCTAATTATTGTTTTGATTTCCTCTTCATTGGAGGTACATTCACCCTTTTCATTTTTGATACTCATAATTTGCTTTTCTTCTTTCTTTTTTTATATTGACCAAAATATCAATTTTATTTTTTTTTCATAAAACCAGCTCTTAGTTTTATTTATTAATTCAATACTTTTCTTAATTTCAATTATATTAATCTCTTTTTGCTTTTCAGTATTTCTAATTTAGTATTTAATTGGGGATTTTCAATGTGTTCTTTTTCTAGCTTTTTCAATTGCATTCCCAGTTCATTGACATCCCTTTTCATGTATGCACTCAGGGATATAAAACTTCCCCTAAGAAATGCTTTTGCTGCATCCCACAAATTTTGGTAAGTTGTCTCATTATTGTCATTCCCTTACATTAAATTACTGCTTGTTCCATAATTCCTTGTTTGACCTACACATTCTTTAGTATTAAATTGTTTAATTTCCAATTAGTTTTTAGTCTTATCTTTCCATGGTTCTTTATTGCATAAAATATTTTTGCATCATGATCTGAGAAGGATGCATTTAATAATTCTGCCTTTTTGCACTGAATTGTGAGGTTTTATGTCCTAGTACATTGTCTATTTTGGAGTATGTGCCATGAGCATATTAGAAAAAAGTATATTCCTTTTTATCCCCATTCAGTTTCTCCAGAGATCTATCATTTCTAGCCTCTCTAAAATTTTATTCAACTGCTTAACTTCTTTCTTGTATATTTTGAGGTTGGATTTATCAAGTTCAGAGAGGGGGAGATTAAATTATACTAGTATTGTTTTGCTATCTATTTCTTCCTCTAATTCCCTTAACTTCCCCTCTAGGAATTTGAATATTATACCACTTGGTGCATATATGATAAGTAATGATATTGCTTCATTCTCAATGGTGCCTTTTAGCAGGATATAGTTTACTTCCTTATCTATTTTATTTATATCTATTTTTGCTTTTGCTTTATCTGAGATAAGGATTGCTACCCCTGGAAATTTTTTTCTCACTTTAGCTGAGGCATAATAAATTCTACTCCAGCCTTTTACCTTTATCCTGTGGTTATCCCTTTCTTTCAAATGTGTTTTTTGGTTTTTTTGAAAACAGAATATTATAGGATTATGGTTTTTAATACATTCTTCTACCCACCTGTGTTTTATGGGACAGTTCATCCCATTCACAGTAATAATGTCTATCTGTTTCTTTCCCTCCATCTTATTCCCTCCCCTGCTTTTGTTTTTGTTCCTTCCTTCTCCCTTCCCCACCTTAAGGATTTTCTTTTAACCACCACCTCCCTCAGTGTTCCCTCCCTGTCACCCCCCCTTCTTACCTACCCTCTCCCCTTACTACTATTTCTCTCCTTCCTAATCCCCATCTTTTTTATCCCCATTTACCCTCCTACTGACTATGGGATACTTATACTTATCCAAGTACATTATTCCCTCTTTGACCCCAAACCAATGAGAGTAAATTTCATACAGTGCTCCTCTCCCTCCCTTCTTTCTCTTGCTTTAATGAGTTTTCATGTCTTTTAACGTTAGAATCTTAAAGTTAACCTGTTATGTTGATCCTTCTTTGAACTAGAACAAGAGAGAATAATGTTCAAATGATGTTACTCTCCCTCTTTCTTTCCCCTTCACTATAGTGTGCTTTTATGCCTCTTCATATGGTAAAATTTACCTTTTTCTGTCTCATCCTTTCCTTTTATCCCTTTACAATCCCTTTGACCCCCTTAATAAGGTGTTTTTTTTCATCATCAGATCAATTCATTTATACCCACACCCTCTATCTATGTATAACCCTTTTAAAGGTCATGATAATCATATAAATTTTGATATTGACAGCTATCAGATCTCATATAGGGATGCAATAATTTTACTTTTATTGCATCCCAAGTTATATGCATGTGTGTGTGAGTGTGCGTCTGTGCATGTGTGTATATGTGAGTGTGTGTTTTCCTTGTTTACCTTTTTATGTCTTTCTTGAATCTTGTAATTGGAGATCAAATTTTCCATTGAGTTCTGGCTTTTTCATCAGGAAAGTGTGGAAGTCCCTTATTTCATTAAATGACCATCTCCTTGCCTGAAAGATTGTGCTTAGTTTTGCCATGTAGTTAATCCTTGATTGCAGTCCTACCTCTTTTGCCTTACAAAATATCAAATTCCAATCCCTCTGATCTTTTAATATAGAAGCTGCTAGGTTCTGTGTGATCCTGATAGTAGTTCTAGTATGTTTAAATTGTTTCTTTTTGGTTGCTATCAGTATTTTATTCTTAATCTTGTATTTCTGGAATTTGGCTACTATATTTCTTGGAGGTTTCAATTTGGGATCTGTTTCAGTAGGAGTCTGGTGAATTCTTTGATAACTAATTTACCTTCTGATTCTAAGACTTCAGGACAATTTTCTTTTTACAATCTCTTGCAGGATCTTGTCCAGGCTGCTTTTTTCATCATGGCATTCTAGTACACCAATATTTTTTTTAAAGCAATGGGGATTATGTAACTTGCTCAAGATTACACAGCCAGTTATTTCTGAGTGTGGTGCTAAGTATCTGAACCCAGATTCAATCCCAGGTCATCCCTACTCTCGGGCTGATGCCCTTACTCACTGCACCACCTGGCCACCCCTAAGCAATTGGGGTTAATTTGCTGAAGGTTACATGGCCAGGTGTTTCTAGGTGGGTGCTAAGTGTCTGAGCCTGGATTTGGTCCCAGGTCATCCCGAATTTGGGGCTGGTGCTCTTACTCACTGAGCTACCAGGCCACCCCTAGATGAATAATTCTTAAGTTTTCTCTCCTGGATCTATCCTGCATGTCAGTTGCTTTTCCAGTGAGATAGTGTATACTTTCTTCGAATTTATCAATCTTCATGTTCTTTTTGATTGACTCTTTGTGCATCATGGAGAACTGAAATTCACTTTGACTGATTCTAATTTTTATTGAATTGTATTCTTTGGTTAGTTTTTGAAGGTCCTTTGTACGAAGGTATTTTCTCCAATTAGTTCACTGATTTTACTTGTTAAGGATTTGTTTTCTTCAGTGAGACTTTTATCCAATTTGGTCACTGTAGATTTAAATTTATCTTCTACCTCTCTAATTTGGGTTTTAAAATCTTTCTTGAGCTCCTCCAAGAATTCTTTTCTGGCTTGAGACCAATGCATCTTTCCTTCTGTGGTCTCAGGTGTGTATAGAGTCCATGTTGTCCTCTGTATTTGGTTGTTCTTGCTTGCTATAATAAGCTCTAATAGATTTTTTTTTTTGCTTCCCCATTCTCCTTATAAGCTTCCTTCCTTCCCATTGTAATTTCTTTTTTTCCTAATCCCTCAGGCTGAAAGCTAAGGGCCTCTTTGTTGACTTTCAGGCTGGGTGCTGATAGCCCCAGGAGAAGCTGCTGTCTCTGATGTGGGGCCTTGAGCTTTTTCTTACCCAGCTCTGATGGATCCTCCCATCCCGTGGTAAGATTCTCTTGAGAAGACTGTGAATCGCTTTTGCTGTGGGTGAGTCTGCTGTCTGGGGGCTCCTTCTTTCTCTGCTATAGTCTGCTCTGAAGCTGCGGCAGCTGCTGCATGCTCCATGCTCCCCCTGCTCAGACCCACGTGGGGATTTTCCTGGATTGGATTTTGCCATGCTCTGTCTCCCAGTGGGTTCTGACACTTCAAAATCCATTCAATTTCACTTTTTAAAGTTTTGTGATGGAATTCACAGAGGAGCTTAGAAAAGTTACTGCTTCCATTCTGCCATGTTGGCTCCACCCCAGTCTTTGATTTTTTCAATGAGACAGTTCACATTGTTTTCAAGTCTCATTTTTCTTTTGAGCTATTGTATTTCTTCTTTGCTTATACAGTGCAGTGTCTTCTTTGATGGAAGCATGCTATGCTAGATGGTCCTGTCCAGTGTCTACTATTTCTCACAATCAAATCCAAATTTCTTCAGAAATACTTGGAGAGTGTCTTTGTATCATGTCTTCTGACCTCTGTGTGAGCACTTGTCTTGTGTGAATTTATTATAAAATGATATTTTCAGAAATTATACATTTGGCAATTGAACTATGTGGCCAGCCCATCTCAGTTGTGCCCTCTGCAGTAGGGTTTGAATTGTTGGCAGTTCAACTCAAGAAAATACCTCAGTTTCTGTTACCTTATCTTATCAAGTTATTTTATAATCTACCTAACACAATACAAATGTAAGCAGTTCAATTTCCCATCATGGGACTGGTCAAGGTTTCATAGGTATGTAATAATTAGGTCATTGTGCTAGGCACTCTAATACATCTCTCCCACTTTTCTTTGGAGCCTCCCAAATGTCAAGCTAACTCTCCCAAAGTGTGCATGAACCTCATCATCTGTTTGGGTATCCCTGGAAAGTATACTCCCTAGGTAAATGAACTTATCTACACCATTCAAAGTTTTACCATTTGTTGTAACTAGTGGATCCATGTACAGATAGTGTGATGCTACTTGTTAAAGAACATCTATTTTCTTGGTGTTAATTGTTTTACCAAATATTAGCACAATTGGCAGATAATCAATACATTCTCTTTCATCTCAGACTCAGAGACTGCATTAAGTGTAAAATCATTTCTGAATAAAAAGCCTTGCAACACCTCTCCCTCCACTTTATTCTTTTCAAGTTAAATAATTTACCATCTGTGCATTAGCTGACCTTGATACCATTTTTGTCCTCATTGAAGGTGTCCAACAACATCACTGAAAACATCATTCTAAAAAGCATTGGTGCAAGCGGACAGCTCTACTTCATTAGTTTATTGACAGGGAAAGTCCTGGGCTGTCATCCACTATCCAGTAAGGGTCCGAGGATGCCATCATTAAACTGGTATACTCTTCTGATGAACTACAAATTTTACCATGGTGTGATATAAGTTCTCATGACTGATATAATATGAAAGATCTTGGTCAGATAGACAAATACTGTGTGCAGACATCTGTTCTACTCCTGCCATTTCTTCTGAAGTCATTAGATAGCAAACACCATATTGAACATTCCCTAGCCCTTTCTGATGCTACAATGACTCTCAGGTAGATGATCATTATCTATGCATAAGAAGGATTAGTCAGGAGGACTCTGACACGAAAATTATCAGCAATGACCAATAGAGAGACTCCTCAGTGATTACACATGACAATCTATTTAATCTTCCTTTGTAGAGATGAACAATGGAAGCATCCTTGATTTCCTGGATTGTAACGTCTTCCTGTATTATTATTCAAGTCTCTGTCAACTTTTGTGTGAGCTGTGGACCCCCTTGTCTTCTAAATATCAGCTGGAAGAAAATCAACAGCAGGAGTCTAATGAATGCAAAACCTAAACTTTATTTGGAATTTCATCTAGAGGTAGATTGTCTGATGTACTTAACTCAGGTTACCAATCCAAAGCACTATCAGCATAAAAATGAATTTTATCTGCATTCCTGTTGAGGCCATAATCCTTCATCTCTCTAAATTTCATTTGTACTTTATTTTTTTTTTCATTTTGATTTGATTTTGTTCATTTTTTTAAAAAAGGAATTTTCTTTTCCCCAATTACATTTAAAACCCCTTTTAAACATTCATTATTAGAACATTGAGTCCCAAATTTCTCTTACTTCCACCATCCCTAACACGCTCATTGGGAAAGTGAAAAATTTGATAGAGTTTATACATGTGTAAGTCATGCAAAACATGTTGTGAAAGAAAGTATAGACATATGCATATTAAGAAATGTATGCTTCTATCTGTATTCAGAGACCATCAGTTATTTGTCTGAGAATAGTAAGCAATTTTTGTCTTAAGTCCTTCAGAATCATGTTGGATCTTTGTATGGCTGAGAATAGGTCAGTTATTCACAGGTAAATATTTCCAACTAAAGTAATCTTACTTAAAATATCTTACAATATTGCTGTTATTCTGTGAATAGAATATTTCACTTTGAATCAGCTCATACAAGTGTTTCCAGGTTTTTCTGAGAATACCTTGCCCAACATTTCTTACAGCACAATAATATTTCATCATAATCATATACACCCACTTGTTCAGCCATTCCCCTATTGATGGACAACCTCCCAATTTCTCACTCCCTGGCGCCAGAGAAGACCTATTATAAATATGACTGTATTAAGGTTCTTTTCCTTTTCTATCTCTTTTGGAATATGGACCTATTAGCCACACTGCTAGGTCAAAAGGCTTGCATGATTTTATAACCCTTTATATATCATTCCAGATTATACTACAGAATGGTTGAATTAATTAACAAGTTCGCAAACAATGAAAGAATTTCTTATTTTCTCCACATTCCATCAAACTTTTGTGATTTTCCTTTTCTGCCTTATTAACCAATCTAATACATATGAGGTAGTACCTCAGGATTGTTTTAATTTGAAACTCTCCAATCAACAGAAAGCTATAACAGTTTTTTTTAATATGGATATAAATCTATTTACTTGTTTAATCTGAAAATTGTTCATATCTTTTGATAATTTATCAATTGGGTAATGGTGCCTATTTTTATAAATTTAACCCATTTCCTATGTTTGTGAAATGAGACCTTTGTGAGAGAAACTTGCTTTAATTTTTTCACAGTTATGATTGGTAAATGTATTTCCCTTCACCACATTTAACCCAATTTAATTTAATGGAATAAGTATTCTCTTTCGCCTTTGATCCAGTCCATATTCAAAATTGTTTTGCTTCTGACTACTCCCTCCTCTAATTTGCTCTCCTGGCTACCAACCTCCCCTTCTCTTAATCCCCTTCCACCACTACATTCCTGTAGGATAAGAGAGATTCTGATACCCAGTTAACCGTGTAGGTTATTCTCTCTTTGAACCAATTCTGATGAGAGTAAATTTCACTGACTTCCCAACCTCCTCCACCATCAACTTCAATGTAAAAGGTTTTCTTTACTTTTTTTTTTTAATTTTAAATAATCTGCCCCATTCTACCTATCTCTTTCCCTCAGTGCATTCCTCTGTTAGCCACTATTTTTAAAAATATATTATACCTTCATATTTAACTTACAACTCTTCCTTCTGCCTATATACACTTTTAACTGCCCTAATAATGAGAAAGTTCTTATGAGCTACAAGTATCATCTACCGATGTAGTAACGTAAATGGTTTAACTTTATTAAGTCCCTTATAATTTCCCTTTTCTCTTTTTCTATGATTCTCCTGAAGCTTATATTTGGAACTCAATTCTTCTGTTTGACTATCTTTTCTTCAAGAATGCTTGAAAGTCCTCTATTTCATTGAATATCCTTGTTTCCCCCTAAAGTACTCAGTTTTGAGGGGCACCTGATTGTTAGTTGTAATTCTTATTTCTTTGCCCTCTGGAACATCTTATTCAAAGCCCCCCAATATTTTAAAGTAAAAACAAGTTGCTAAATTTTGTGCCATCCTGACTGTGGCTCTACAGTAGTTGGATTGCTTTTTTTTCTCTTTTTCTGAACACTTGCAATATTTTCTCCTTGAGATGGAAGCTCTGGAATTTGGTTATAGTATATCTGGGAGTTTTCATTTTGGGATCTCTATCAGGTAATGATTCATGGATCTTTCAATTTCTATTTTAAAATCTGGTTCTATAATCTCAGTGCAATTGTCCCAATAATTTCTCAAAAGCTAATATTTAGGTTTCTTTTAATCATGACTTTCAGATAGTCCAATAATTTTAAAATCAATTCCCATGGATCTATTTTCTGAGACAATTCTTTTTATTTCCCATGAGATATTTCACATTTCTTTCCTTTTCTTTGGTTTTGTTTTTTTCTTCATTTCTAGTACAGTCATTACCTTCCATTTGCTGCATTTTCATTTTTAATAAAATATTTTCTTCAGTGAATTTTTTTCCTCCTTTTCTCTTGACCTTTTCTACTTTTTAAGGTATTCTCCTCATAGATTTTTGTACCTCTTTTGCCATTTGACCTAGTCTGTTTTTAAGGTGTTATTATTTTCAACAATTTGTGTGTGTCTACTTTACAAAGCTGTTGACTCTTTTTTTCATAATTTTCTTACAACACACTCATTTCTCTTTCGAATTTTCCCAGTACCTTTCTTAATTGATTTTGCAAATCTTTTCTGAGCTCATTTATGGCCTTTGTCTTATTCACATTTTTTTTGGAGCTTTTGCATATTTGAGCTTTGACATTTTGATATCTTCTCAGTGTGTGTGTTTTGATCTTCCTTGTCACCATAGTTGCTTTCTATGGTTATATTGTTTTTCTGTTGTTTGCTTATTTTTCCATCATATTTCTTAATTTTTAACTCTGTTAAAGTGTGGCTCTGCTTCCAGGGAGGAGGGTGAACTGTCCTAAAATTCAGGGGTTTTGTGTAACTGTTTTCAGAGAAACTTCTTGGGACCTGGTAATGTTTAAGTTCTTCCAAGGTGGTGTTGTCTTAGGTGAAGTGCATTTCTTCCTCTCCTGGACTGTGTCCTGCTCTGTGAGAAAACACAATCACTCATTTCTGCCCTGGAATTATAACAAGGGTTACTGCTCCACTGTGGTCACAAGCTCTCTTGTGGTAGCACTCCTCTTCTCCCTGGAACTACCGCCCAGGTCTGAGACCCATATCAAGGTATGGGCAAAGTAGCAGAGTCCTGCCTCAGTGCTAGCAAAAAAACAAAAACAAAAACAAAAAACAAAAAAAAAACCCCTATAATCTCCTTCTGACCAATTGTTTAACCCCTTTGCCATATGTGGACTGAGATGCCCTGAAGGAGCTACTGTGACATTTGATTCAGATTCGAAGGCCTGCTCCTGGCTTTCTGGGTCTCCTCTTCACTGGTATGATCTCTAATCTATATATGATAGATATTTCCTGCTGACTATCTGTTTTTCTTTGGCTAGTAAATTTTTTCACCCCATCCTTTTGTGGGTTCTGCCACCCTAGGAATTGTTTTACACCATTAGTTAAAAGGTTTTAAAGAGGTTTGGGACATATCTCATGTAAGATGCTGCACTTTTTTCACCATGTTGACTTCACTTCCTTTGTACCTTGCTTTATTTTTTTTTAAGCAATTGGGGTTAGGTAACTTGCCCAAGGTAATAAGGCCAGTTTTGTGTGTGTGTGTGTCTGTGGGTGTTAACTTTCTGAGCCTGGAACTGATTCTGGGTCCTCCCAAATCCGGGGACAGTGCTCTTACTCACTGTGCCACCTAACTGCTCCTGCACCTTGCTTTTGATGGAGTTAAATCTCACCTTTTAGAGAGAGACAAATTATCCTGCTGACAAATATGGCAGAATTATCTTTTTATAATTTTGCAATTTTAAAATTTTCCCATCAATTTCACCAAACCAGTCTTGAAAGTTATGAGTGTTCTGGCATAAAGGAGGGATGGGGTGCTATGCACAAAATCTCTGAGAACTGCCCAATCCGTTGTCAAGAGGGGTGTGTGTGTGTGTGTGTGTGTGTGTGCACACGTGTGCGCATGCTCTAGTTTCCTTCCAAGTTAACAACAAATTTTCACTTTCAGAGAAAGGCTCTAATCTGTTTATGTTAAATTTTCTGATAGTTTTCTTAGAGCTGAGGCTTTGTTAAACATGAATGTTTAATTCATAGAGGAAATAGCTTTCATTAGTCTAGCACTCATTCTATGTCATACATTGCCTTAGTCACTCTCCCATCCTTTCTATGTCTTCTCTTTATAATGACATACTCGTTTACTGCAAGTGTGCACCCATGAATCCTTATTGCGTGTAGGTACGTGGAAAACAGTGTTGGTGATGAGAAAGCCGTGAGAAACACAAGTCTTGTATAATAAATGACTGGAACTGTTCCTGTTTCCCACTTCATTCTTGCCAAGGACTCCCTGTCGTCTATGTCTACTTAGGTGTTTAAGTGATATGCAGTTATACTTCTTTCAGCACATTAATAGACTTCAGGTCTTCCTAAACTTTTCCTTTGGCAGTTTATCACTACGGGAGCTTATGCACTGAAGATAGTGGTATGGCAATTTCCTGAAAGAGATGTGTTCATAGTGATGGGTCTGCCATTTATTGCTTTAGAAAGGCATACCAACTTGTTGTCTAGACTATAATTAAGTGCAAAAATTAAACCAGTTTCACCATACTCCCCATAATGGAACCACTTTAGAAAAATGTGTATCTTATGCTTACTTCATTAAAGCTGGCCTTCATTTGTCTCCTTGTTTCACTTAGGGCTACTATTTGGACACAATAGCTGCTGAGTTCTCTCAAATAATGAGTACTTTGTCTTTAAGGTCAACTGGATTTTGCATTGCACATAAGCATGGATACATTTTATAGTGGGTGGAATATTCTTTACAACAGTTTTTTTACACGTTTTTGCCATATTTAGTATCCCCACCTGCTGTGGTAAACAAGCCAGCATTAGTTTAGACGAAGGAGAAAATTTTTAGGGTCCTTTACTCACACCAAGACCTGAGCAGTACACTCTATAAAAAAGACTGATCAGACACCTAGGGACTGCCAAATACAACTGCTGTTTCAATCTAGTAAGAAGACAATCATATTGTTTGTACTGCCTGTGAGCAATGTTGTGACTATAGTACCCAGCGTATACACACTTGTTGCTTCCATCATTTGCCTGTTTCCATGGTACTTTGAGGTGGGGGAAAATGATAAAATGATATGAGTAGTGTCTTTTGATTCACAGACAAATTGTATTTAAGTGAGGTGAACTTTCACAAGAGAGTTCGTCTTAACTGTCTCTTCCAACATCATTAGAGTCAAGTGGCAAAACAAAAGTTAAGACAGCTTTTAGGAAAAGAATTCACTACTTGATTTAAAAAAATTGCTGGGAAAACAGGAAAGAAATTTGACAGAAAATGTGTGTAGACCAAAATTTCACACTTTCTAACAAGGTAACATCAAAATGAATAGGTAATTTATGCATAAAAGTGATATCATTGTCAAATTAAGGGAACATGGAATACATTACCTGTCAGATCTATGGACAAAGGAAAAATTTATAAACAGAGACAGAAAGCATTAAAATATATAAAATAGATAATTGTGATAACATAAATCAAAAAGTTTTGCACAATCAGAGCCAATGCAGCTGAGATTTGCAGCAAAGCAGGGAATTGGACCAAATTTGTATAGTATATTTCTCTGAAAAAAGGTTCATTTCTGAAGTACGTAGAGAACTGACCAATATTTAAAAGAATACATGCCATTTTCCATTGGATAAATGGTTATAGGATATGATTTGGTAATTCTCAGAAGACATCAAAACTCTCTATAATCATGTAAAAATGCCCTAAATCCCTATTAATTAGCCAAATACAATACCTCTGCAGTAGCATCTCAGATCATACCTGACAGATTGACTAGTATGACAGAAAAAGATGACAGATATTGCCATTATGTATTGATCCAATCATTCTGGGAAAAAAAAATGAAACTATGGCCATAGAGTTATAAAATTCTGCATACCCTTTGACCCAGAAATACCACTACTTGGTATGCATCCCAAAGAAATTAAAAGAAAAGGGAAATGACCTTCACGTACAAAAATATTTTTGGCAGCTTATTTTTGTTGTGGCAGAGATCTGGAAAATGAGGAAATGTCTGTTAAATGGGTAATGACTGAAGAAGTTGTGTGATAGAATACGATCGCAATGAAAGAAGTGATGAGAAGTATGGCATCACAACAAGCTGGGGAAACTGATGAATTGTTGCAAAAGGAAATGAGTAGAACCATGACAATATTGTACGATAGTCAACTGTGAATGAATTAACGATTCCCAACAATACAGTGATTCAAGCCAATTCTGAGGGTTTTATGATGATAAATGTTATCCACTTCCAAAGAAGAAGTGAGAAATCCTAAATACATGTCAAAACATATTTTTTAAATTTATTTTTTCTTTTTTTTCCTTAATTTTTCTCTTGCAATATGGCTAACATAGAAACGTCATTTGTCTGACTGTATATACATAATCTAAAGTAAATAGCTATCATTCCCAAGTCGGATGTTGGGAGAGGTAGAAGGCAGAGAATTAATATGAAACTCAATATTTTTAAACCTGAATTTAAAAATTGTTTTTATATGTAATTGAGAAAAATACATAAATAAGGAGGAAATATGTAGGAAAAATAATTTTAAAATATTATCAAGTATAACCTAATATAAAGAATAGGAAGACAGAAATGCAGTGATTTGCAATTCTGAGGGTATCCAAGGAAAGAGCAAACAGTAAACCATAGTTTCAGATATCTATATAGAAATAGAGTATCTACAAATGATAAAAAAAAGAAACTGAAATATTTATAAAAATAGAACAATTTGACTTCATTGCTGTAACTTATATTTAGAGGCCTAGGACTCAGGATTCAAAACAAACAAATTAGTTTTAAAAAGAGTGGAAGAATAGCATTATATATTAAGAAAATATATTCATATGACAAAATCCAATACCCAAGAGGAAAAGCATGATTAGGAGCAATTATGTGAGGATGAACAGTGGAATAAATTGCAATTTCATCATGAGAGGCCACCTGGACAGAAGAAAAAAAAATAGACAAGTGTTTGGAAAGTAGATTATGAATCTGGCAGAAAAACATGAAATGTCAGTGATGGGAGACTGCAGCTATTTGAATACCAGCTACTGCTCATTCTCTGCCAAAAGCTGAGCAGTTGGTGGATTCATGACTTGCTTTAATGATAATTTCATGCTTCAAAAGGTGGAGAAGTGACTAAGGGAACAGATATTCTGTGTCTGATTCTGAATAACCAGAAAGATTTGGTGGCTGAAATAGAAATCTTGGTGAAAAGTGAATACCCACTTTAGATTTCATGTTAAAAAGAAAATATCTGTGAACATTTCAAAGTATTCTCAAAAGATAGATAGGATCAAATGGCCTAATATTCTGTATGTAAACTAATCCCAGGTGTTATGGGAAACTCTTAAGAATAAAATTTTGAAGTTTCTGAGAAAAAATGTTTCTGATAAAAAGAAAAAATAAGGAAGTATCAATTATGTTGGTTTCACGGGAAAGTCATTGACCCACCACAATTAAAAAAAAATAACAGCCTAAAACAAATATTAGAATCTCACCTCTGACTGTTGAAACAAGGTCAAAGTTAGAGGATTCTTTATAATAATAATAATGATGATGATGATGATGATGATGATTTCTGTATTTTCTAATTTCTTTTGTTTTTTTACTGAATATTTGAAAAATTTTTTCTCAAAGTCATCTCTCCTTAAGAGTTTCATTGGAACAATACAGGTAATGGGAGCTGATGTTGATTGTGAACAGTTTTTGTGGGAGATGAGATAAAGAATATGAACTGAGGGGGGGGGTGGAGCCAAGATGGTAGGGTAGGACCACAAACTTGGCATGGACTCTCACTCCAATCACTTCCAACACATGTAATAAAATCATTCCAAAAAACTTTTAGAGCTACAGAACCCACCACATGTCAGAGAGATACAAATCTCCTGCTGAAAGTAGGTTGGCAGGCAGACAGGAATGGTCTGTCTTATGAAAAAAGGAGTCGAGTGCAATCCCACATGAGTTGCATGCTTCTGGTCAAAGGGTGGCACCAAAGAGAGGTTGCAAAAGCAGACTCAAGGAGAGAGAATCACCAGCATCTGTGGAGGTTTCCAGACTTCTCAATCCATAAACACCAAAGACAAAGGAAAAGGTCAGTGTGGAGCTATGCTGGAACAGGGGTGGTTGAAAGAGGTTGGTATGGACCCTGCACCTGGGGCAAGAAGCATCTGAGGTGAGGTGACTTTGCCAACACATGGCTGGCTCAGGAATTCCTAGGTTCCAGATGATAGGTGAACCAAGCAACCATTCAGAGGGTAATCATTCTTGCTTTAAACTGTTTGGATCTAGATCACTATCTTGGGTGGGTGACCTGCGGGGTGTGGCCAGTGAGAAAGAGCTTGGGTGAGCTGTAGAGAGGGCACCCTGTTACTAGCTCTGGAAGCTGCAAAAACCTCAGCAAATTGAGACATCTCTCTCTCCATTCTGAAAGCACAGTTCTTCTGTGCCAAATAGTTTCAAAAGTCAAGTAAGTGGCTGGAAATATGACCAAGCAATGGAAGCACAAACAGAGCATATAATCCTTTTTTTGGAAAAAAATTGTCAAGGCATGGAGAAGGAAGAAGACAGTGAAGGCTGAACTCCTATAACAAAGGTCTCCAAAGAAAAATATGAACTGGTCATGGAAGAGTTCAGGAAGGATTTTGAAAACCAAGTAAGAGAAGTGGAGGAAGAAACACAAGGAGAAATGAGAATGAAGCAGGCAAATCATGAAAAGTGAGTCAACAGCATGTTAAAGGAGACCCAAAATAATACTGAAGAAAACAACACACAAAAAAATGGACTAACTCAAAAGGCAAAAGAGGCCCAAAACCAAGTGAAGAGAAGAATGCCTTAAAAAGCTGAATTTACCAGATGGGAAAGGAATGTCAAAAAATAACTAAAAGAGTAACACCTTCAGTATTGGACTGTAGAAAATGGACTAATGCCTTTATGAGAAACCAAGATACTATAAAAGAGATCCAAACAAATGAAAAAAAAGTTTGCAATTTGAAATATCTCATTGGAAAAACCACTGACTTGGAAAATAGATCCAGGAGACATAATTTAAAAATTAGTTGACTACCTGAAAGCCATGATCAGAAAAAGAGTTTAGACATCATCTTTCAAGAAATTATTAAGCAAAATTGCCCTGATATTCTAGAACAAGAGGAGACAATAAAAATTTAAAGAATTCACTGACCACCTACTGAAAAAGATCCCCAGAAGAACACTTCTAGGAATATTAGAATCAAATTCAAGAATTATCAGGTAAAGGAGAAAACTCTGCAAGCCTTCAGGAAAATCAATTTGAGTATTGTGGAAACTCTATCAGGATAACACGAGATCTAACAGCTTTTACATTAAGGCATCCAAGCGCTTAGAATATGATATTCCTGAGGTCAAAGGAGCTAGGATTAAAACCAAAAATCACCTATCCAGCAAAACTGAGCACAATACTAAAGGGGAAAAATATGGTCATTCAATGAAATAGAGGACTTTCAAGCATTCTTGATGAACAAAAACAGCACTGAACAGAAAATTCGTCTTTCAAATAAGGAACTTATTAAAGTTGAACAAATCACATAGGATGCAGGGAAATGTAGTTATTCTTTCACTATATAACTACTATGGAAATGATTTGGGTAACTACACATGCACAACCTATATTGAATTGCTTATCTTCCCAATGGGGATAGGTAAGGAGGCAAGAAAGGAAAAAAATAAGAAATCAAAGTTTTAAGAACAAATGCTTTAAAAAAATTGTTTTTTGGGGATTACTGAGTCAAGATGGTGGGGGAGAAGGAGGACCTCCATGCGGCTCTGGCTCTGCATTCATGTACCCTCAGTCATTTCTCAGGGGATGGATAGTATTTTTTATCACAAGTCCTTCAGAGTTGTCTTGTATCCTTGTATTGCTGTGAATAACTAAGCCATCCAAAGATGATTATCTTACAATATTGCTCTACACAGTGTATTCACTTTGCCTCATCCCATGCAAGTCTTTGAGGTTTCTATGAGATGACTTTGCTCATCATTTCTTATTCTGCATTAATATTCCTTCATAATCACATAGCACGAGTTTCTTAGCCATTCCCCAAATGAGGCCTTCCCCTCAATTTCCAATTGTTTACCCCTAGAAAACAACTGCTATAAATAATTTTGCAGCCATAGATAATTTTCCTTTTTTTAAAATCTCTTTTGTGATACTGAACAAGAAGCGATATTGTTAGGTCCAAAATATATGCATGGTTTCATAGTGTGTTGGACGTTGTTCCAAAAAGCTCTACACGATGATTGGATCAATTCAAAACTTTACCAATACTGAATTAAAGGCTAATTTTTCCCACATCCTTTCAAATATTTGTCATTTACATTTTCTGTCCTCTTGACCTATTTAAAAATTATATGGAAGTACCTCTGAATTGTTTTTATTTTTGTTTCTCTAATTAATAAGAAGAGTATTTTTTTCATATTATTCTAAATAACTTTCTTTACTTCATCTGAAAACTCATTATATCTTATAATCATTTATGAACTGGGAAATGACTACTTTTTATAAATTTGACTCATTTCTCTAAATGTTTGAAAAAATGAAGCATTTATCAAAGAAGTTGGTTCATTTTTTCACAGCTACTATTGCTAATTGTATTTCCTTCCATCCTATAATCTCACCCACATTTATTTGACTATCCCTGTCTTTTCACCCTTTCCCTCACCCAAAAGTTGTTTTTACTAATGAAAACCTCTACCTCAAACTGCCTTCTGTTTTATCAGCCCCCTTCTCTTATTCCCTTCTTCTCCTACTTTCCTGTAAGGTAATTTAGGTATTTTTTATCAAACTGTGTGAGGTATACCTTCTTTGAGCCAGTTCTCATGAGAGAGGTTCACTCACTCATCTCATCTGCCCCCTAGTCCTCTCCACTCCAAAAATTTTGTCTCTTTTATGTTAGATAACTTACCCCATTTTACTTCTCCCTTTCTCTTTTTCCCAGTACATTCAGTTCTCTCTCCTTAATTTTATTTTTACATATCACCACTTCATATTCAACTCAAACTTTTGTGCTCTGTCTGTATATGTTCCTTCTAATTACCCTAATGATGAAAAAATATTTATGAGGTAAAAATTTGATCTTCCCTGTAGCAATATAAACAGTTTAACATTATTACATTACTTATCACCCCCCCTTCCTGTTTTTATTTCTATGTTTCTCTTAGATTATTTTATTAGAAAGATACATTTTCTATTCAACTTTGGACTTTCCATCAACAATGATGAAGAAAACTCCTTTATTTCGTGTAATATCCATTTTTCCACTTCAAGGATTATATTTAGTTTTGCAGGGTATATGCGTGTTGGTATTAATCTTAGTCCCTTTGCCCTCTGAAATGTCATATTCCAAGTCCTATGACCTTTAGCTTAGATGATGATAAATCTTGTGCTATCCCTTCTGTGGTTCCCCAAAACATGATTTTTTTCAAACACATATATTTTTAAACTGTGAGTTCCAGATATTTTCTCTTCTTTCTTCCTCACCCACCCCCACCCCCACTGGGAAGATAAGTAATTCAATATAATTCAATATAGGTTGTCCAGTGTAATTATGCAAAGCATTTCTATACTACTAAATTGTGAAAGACTAACTATATTTCTCTTCATCCTCTCCCACCACTAACTTTTTATATTTTCTCCTTTTACCCTGTCACTTTTCAAAACAGTTTGTTTCTAACTACCCTATCCCTTAATCTGCCCTCCCTTCTATCATCCCCCCTTTTTTCCCTGTCCTTTCTATTTTCCTTTAATGTAAGATGCACAATTGAGTTTGTATGTTATTCACTGCTTAAGCCAAATTTAATGAGAGTGAAGTGGTCCTATTCGCTTTTACCTTCCTACTCTTCCCCTACATTGTAACACTTTTCTCATGCCTCTTTCATATGAGATAATTTACCCTAATCTATCTCTACATCTCTCCTCCCAATATATTCCTCTTTCACTTCTTAGTTTTACTTTTTAGATATCATACCTTCATACTGAACTCATCTTGTACCATCTGGCTATGTATACACATACATACATATGTACAGCCTCATATATATTTATACAAACCTACACCCTTCTATATATGTGTGTGTATGTGTGTGTGTGTGTGTATTCCCATCAACTGTGTTCACACTGAGAAAAGTCTTTTGAATTACAATTATCATTTTACCATGTTGGAATATAAAGATTTCAACTTTAATAAATTCCATATATTTTCTTTTCCCACTTTTCCTTCTCATGCTTCTCTTGTTTCTTTTACTTGAAAGTCAATTTTTTTCATCATGAATGGCCATATTTTCCCTGAAGCACTGTACTCAGTTTTGCTGGGTAGGTCATTCTACATCCTATCTCCTTTGACCTCTGGATTATCATATTCAAAGCCCTTTGATCCCTTAGGGTATAAACTGCTAGGTCTTGTGTTATCTTAATTGTGTTTCCACAATGCTCAAATTGATTCTTCTGGATTGCTTGCAGTTTCTCCTTGACCTGGGAACTCTGGGATTTGGCTATAATATTCTTAGGAATTTTCTTTTGGGGATCTTTTTCAAGAGGCAATTGATGACTTTGTTTAATTTCTATTTTGCTCTCTCATTCTAGAATATCTATTTTTAAGGTGTTATTTTCTTCAGTCTGGCTGATGACTTGCTTTTCTTGATTTTCTTGCCTCTTTCTAACTTCTCTTCCCAATATTCCTTCCACTTCTCTTACTTGGTTTTCAAAATCCTTCCTGAGCTCCTCTGTAGCCTGTAACTAGTGCATAATTTTGTGGGAGATTTTGATGCAGTAGTGCTGAATTCATTGTCTTCCTCTTATTCCGTGCTTTGATTCTTTATATACCTGAAAAAGGAATCAATATTATGATTGAATTTCCTATGTTTGCTCATGTTGCCAGTCAATTACTTGACTTTTGAATGCTTTGCCACAGTTTTACTCTGTTTTAAGAATGGAGGGAGCTTTGTCCTAAATTTCTTGGGTTTACATGGCTGCTGGAGAAATTAGAAGGTCACACTCTGCAGCCCCCACATGATCTGGCACTTGGCCACACATCCCAAGTATGCAATCCAGATCCAATCAGTTTAAAGTAAGAGTGATTACCCTCTGAATGGATGCTACAAACTGCAGGCCAGGAGCACCTGAGGAAGCCATGTGGTGCAGCTGCCACACCTCTGTTGCATCTCACCCTGGGGGCAGGGTCTGGACCATGCTCTTAAGTCTACACTTTTTCCAACAGAGTTTCAAGCTGACCTTTTACTTTTTCTTTTGGGTTTATGGATTGAGAAGTCTGCAAACCACTACAGGTCTTGGTGCTTCTCTTTTCTAAAGTCTACTTAGGCCATTGTTGTTTGTGTCTGCCCTGTGGACAAAACTGCACAGCTCATGTGGGGCTGGTCTTGGGTCTGTGATTGGTGTGACAGCCCCTCCCTGCCTGACTGTCAGGATGCCTTCAGTGGGAGATTTATTTCCCTCTGTCACTTCATGAATTCTGTAGCTCTAAAATTTGTTTAGAGTCATTGTTTACATGTATTGGATTATATTGGAGCTGGAGTCATGGACAAGTCCAGTTTCTACTCTGCTATCTTTGCTCCACCCCAAAACTTGAATTTCTTAAACCTGACTATTTGCAATACTTTTTTCTTCCTCTGGAAATGCTGGAATCTGGCTATAATATGTCTTCCAGTTTTCCTTTTGGGATTTCTTTCAGGAGATGATCTATGGATTCTTTCAATTTATATTTTACTCTTTGGTTTTTTAATATCATGGCAGTTTTCCTGGATAATTTCTTAAAAGATGATGTCTAGCCTCTTTTTTATCATGTCTTTCAGGAAGTCTAAAAATTTTTGTATTGTCTCTTTTGGATCTACTTCCAAAGCCAGTTGCTTTATTTCAATAAAATGTTTAACATTGTTTTCTGTTTTTTATTCATCCATTTGGTTTTGTTTTGTTGCTTCTAGATTTCCTACAAAGTCATTAGCTTCCATTTGCCATGTTCTTATTTTTAAGTAATTATTGTCTTCAAAGAGTTTTTGAACCTTCTTTTCCATTTGGCCTATTTTTTTAAGGTATTTTTCTCCTTATTGAGTTTTTGGACTTCATTTACCCATTTGATGTAGTATGTTTTCCAAGGTGTTATTTTCTTCAATACTTTTTGGTGTCTCCTTTACCAAGCTGTTGACCTGTTTTCATGATTCTATTCCATCACTCTTATTTCTTTTTTCCAATTTCTCCTCTACCTCTTGATTTCCAAACTATATTTTGAGCCCTTCCATTGCCTGAGACATATATATATATATATATATATATATATATATATATATATAT
>NW_027185653.1:2712896-2719325 GCF_028583685.1 Petaurus breviceps papuanus
CTTTTAAATGTTTCTTGAAGTATGACTATGCTTCCAGTGTGGAGGGTGAATCCCAAGCTTCAGGAGATTTTGCAGTTGTTTTCAGGTACCTGTGAGTTTTCCATTTTTGTCCAGGTGATATGATCTAAGGAGAGGATAGAGCTCTTGATCTGTGCTTTCATCTATGAGTGAACAGAGGCACTCTTTTTTGCCCT
Source organism: Petaurus breviceps papuanus (assembly GCF_028583685.1). NCBI lineage: Eukaryota > Metazoa > Chordata > Mammalia > Diprotodontia > Petauridae > Petaurus > Petaurus breviceps. Next base: position 2,713,091 of record NW_027185653.1, read on the forward strand.
GGAACTGTGATGAGGTTCCCTTTTCCACTGTGTTCATAAGTTTCTCTTTGCTAGTGTTTCTCCTCACTCTCTTACTGCCACATGGGACCACAATCTTGATGTGAATATGGGCAAAGCAAGAGAGTTCTGCCTCACTGCTAGAAAAGGATCCCTGAAATCTACTGACCAGTTCTTGATCCACTTATGATCTGTGGGCTGAGATCACTGGAAGGAGGAACTACTGTTGCCTCTGCTGATTCTGACATTCCTAAGGCCTCCCCTGGTTGGCTGGGCACCAGATTTTACTTGTGCAATCTCTTCTGGATTGTGCTCAAATCTTATCCAGGTACAAAGGACCTTTTTGGTTGACTTTTTAAGTTTTCTTTGACATTTGTTGGATGAGTGGTCTTGAAACCATTACTACTGCTACTGTTTCAGTTACCTAGAAGCCTGATCCAGGTTTGTTGGAGCCCGTCTGTGCTAGTGTGGCCTGTGCTGGTGTGGCCTGTGATGGACTATGTTCTTCGTTCATCTCGGTGCAACAGACCTTTCCTGTAGACATTCCAAATTTTCTTGTCCTGGAAATTTGTTTCACTTTATCTTTTTGAGGATAATGCTGCTCTAGAATGTGTTTAGGGTCATTTTGAAAGGTATTTGGAGGGGTTTGAGGGATAGCTCAGGTGAATTGCTACCTTTCCTATGTCGACTTGGCTCAGTTGCCAACTCTGGAAGGTCTTACCTCCTTTAGCTTGAAAGAATTAAATTATTTCTGACTTTTGACTTAGAAAATAAGTGGATGAAAATTGTTTATGATTGCTTAGGTCCAGTGCACCAGTGACCAGAACTTCTTTTAACACACACAAACCTACACAAATATTATTCATTAATGGATATATATGCATATATTTATAATACTTCTATACGTACAAATATTCATCGATATCTCTGTATATCTATGCATGTGTATCTAAACAAGAGATGTAGATAGAGATATCTGTATATATAATGTCTCCCTCCATGTCTCTGTCTGTCTTTCTCTGTCTACACACACATGCATACATATATATTCACACACACATAACTTTGTGTATATGTATATATTTATACATATGTATATGTGTATGTATATATGTATACACACTCAGTATTATACAGATAATATATATACACATATATAGGTGTATACATTCTTATACATACATACATACAGAACATATTTGACAGACACAAATGCAGCAGTTGTAACATGGACTATATAATACAAAAAGATTCACAAGGATGGAGTGTGTGTGTCTATGAATACATAATGTTTTAGCTATATCAAGGCCTTGAGGCTTTGATGATTACAGATTTTGTGTGGATAAAACAAAATAAAATACAGTATAAAATTGTTCTACAAAATATTTCATAAACCATGTATTACACAGAGAAAAATTCATTTTTTCCCTCATCTTGCTTCGTTACTATGTAATCTAGATGAACTCTTCCTCCCCTCCCCCAATTTGGCTTTGATGTTATAGATTGCTAGTATTATATTAGGTTCCAGTGACTGTTGATATAGATCAGTCCTGCTTTTTTGAGGCTCATACTTAGGAGTTGTAACAGGATGAGCAGGGCTGGGACTGTCATCAAAAGTTTCATGAAATTTCCAGTTTTGAAGTAACTGTAAGGTGCTACTGTAAGCTACACTGCTAAGGAGACTTGTCTTTGTGAGTAACGATGCCATTCAAACCATCAGAATCTGTACAATTAAAAAATTTGAATAGTAAATAGGGAATCAGGAAAAGGACCTATATAAAACACCTTAAAATAAAAGATGAGAATGCAGCAGCTGAGTTCAAGGGGAAAAAGCAAAAAAAAAAAGATAAACAAAAACATTGCCTATCTTAAAACAGATGTTCAAGAAAATATGTGTCCAAAATACCTATTTGCTTGGAAGTAGTATTTTAAAAATTACCAAATTTTGATTCTATCATGCCATTGTCATTTGGAATCCTAGTATTGGGGGTAACCATATTCCTCACATTCTTCTGAACAACCTATATGTTTTACAGATAGATTCTTCTCACATCGAACACTACCCTCATGAGAAATTACAATAACTTTGTGTCAGGCATGTTTAAGATTTGCTGTTGCTAACAATACTCATGAACTCATTTTTTTTCAATCCACACTGTTCTACTAATAACCTGAGAATGTTTCATTGTAACATTCAGATGTCTGAAATAAATTTATTTTTGAGAAATTTCTTAAAATTATTTTTTGTTTTAAAGTTGAAATAGAATGTAGTAACATTTCCTTAAGCATTTTTAGTTTTTGTTGTAGAATGCTAACATTGAATCATTGGAACTGGGGAGAAAAGGTAGATGGTAATGTGGTGGGGGAGCTGAAAGGAATTAAAATACATTTCAGTTTACTTTAAAAATTTATCCACAATCTCTAAATAAGCCACCAGTATAATAATTAGGCCATGTGGATTGGAAGAGTGCTATTGATTATGTATTTTTAAATCATTACATCAACTTTTAAAGTCAGTTTCAAGATCCATGGACAGTGAATTAGAGTGCAAAGACAAATGTCTGTTATGTGATGAGGAGAATGCATTTAAGTAGGCAACCAGCCACTATATAAGCAAACCAGGAGCAAGACATCATGCTTGTTATCTGTAGAATGTAATTGATTTTAGGGTGGGAAGAATGAGAAGATGTTAAAGTAATAATGAGCTTTTGGGTCTGTTAAGTGCTGGAGCCCTGCCCAAGAGCAGACAAAGAGGATGACTCATAATCCTCAGATTAGCTACCTCTCTCTTTCTTTTTGAAAAACTGGTGAAAACAAAGCTGATTTCATTCTGGCTAATGGACAAAGGACTATAATTGTCTTGGAAAAATGCATTAGTCTTCTTATCTTTATGAACTTCCATTTGTAGCATTACAGTAAAACAATTACATTTCTTTTGGACTATGTAACACAGCAAGAATGCCAACAATAAATACACATGATTGATTAGAGCTCATTTTTGTCTAAAATATTTTTTCATTTTTTTTATTTTACTCTGCAGCAAAATCTTAGGAGTTTGGTGACTTAGACTTTTTAGATGAAAAGGTTTCACAATCAAACAAAAGTTTGTGCTTTATCAGTAACACATTTAAAAATGACTCAAAATATATATGCAAGGCATGGCTCTAGGTTATATGAGTGATCTAAACAAGTAAAAAACATGTATCTTTCTTTACAAACTAATACAATAGATGAAATGTATATATGCAAAATCTAAATGATAATCAAGAAGTTGCATTTCTAAAAACTCTAAAGACTTTCATTATTATTGTGAAATTGTGTAGAATCAATATTCTCATTGGAATTGGCTCAAAGAGGGAATAATATACACACTCAGTCGCATTTAGAAATATAGTTACCCTACACAAGCGTAGGAGGTGAGGTGGATAAGAGAAGTGGTGCGGAATATATAAGGAAAGGCTGATTTGGGGCAGAATGCAGTCAGAAGTAAAATACTTTTGAGGACAGACAGGCTAATGGGTAAGAAATAATAGAATGAACAGAGTGATCAGATGAAGAGAAATAGAGCTAGCAATAGCAACTAGAAAAGAAAAACTTTTTTAAAGTAATTTTCTCTGATCAAAGCCTCACTTCTCAATCATCACTCTTTATGTCTAAATCATGTACCCATTTCAACCTTATCTTGGTGTATATTGTAAGATGTTGGGCAATGCCTGGTTTATGTAATACTGTTTTCAAATTTCTGCACCAGTGTTTGCCAAATAAGGAGTTCTTATCCAAGAATTTGGAATTACTGGTTTTATCAAAAAGTAGAATACTATCGTCATTGACTACAGTATCTTGTATACATAACTTATTCTACTGATCCAACACTATATTTTTTAGACCATCCCAAATGTTTTTGTTGATTGTTGTTTTATAAGGCAGTTTTTGATCTAGTATGGCTAGATAACCTTCACTTACCTTTCTTTTCATTAATTCCATTGATAATTTTTACCTTTTGTTCTTCCAGATCAATTTTGTTGCTTTTTTTCTAGATATTTTTTGGTAAGATTGATTGCTATGGAATTAAATAAATTAATTTAGACTGAATTTTCTTTTTTAATTCATTATCTTGATCTACTGATGAGCAACTAGATGAAAATTGTTGCCTTTCTCTAGCTGCTTTGAATAACTTTTATTTTTCCTTTTTTACATTTTTATTTTTACATTTTTATTACTTTTCTTAAACCTGGTATTTGAATTTCACATTTTCTGTTCATATCTGTTGTTTATTTTTTTTTAATTGAGAAAAGCCTCTATGTCACTGAATGACAATTTTTTTCCCTAAAACATATTGCTCAGATTTGCTGGGTCATTGGTTCTTCAGTGCAATTCAGTCACCTTTGCCTTCCATGCCATAATAATCCAAGCCCTCCAATCCTCTAATGTAGAAGCTGCATAATCTTGTGTATCTTGTATAAAGACGACTGTATTTCCATTAAATTTAAATGGTTTCTTTTCTCTACTTTCCATATTTTCTCCTTGACCTGATTATTCTGGGATTTTGCTAGAATATTCCCTGGAGATTTCCTTTTGGGATAAGATTGGATGATTTTTCAGTGGTTACTTTACCCTATGGTTCTAGGATTTCAGGGCAGTTTTCCTTGATAATCCATTGAAAGATGTTATCCAGACTCTTTTTTAGATCATGACTTTCAGGTATTCTAAAAATTTTTAATTTATTTCTCTCATATTCATATTCAAATTCAGTGTTTTTTTAATGAGGTATTTTACATTTTCTTCTATTTTCATTCTTTTGATTTTGTTTCTCTGACTCTTGATATCTCATAGAGTTTAAGCCTTCACTTCCCAAATCCATTTTTTATCAAACTTTTTTTCAGTTAGTTTTTTTCTATCTCCTTTTTCATTTGGCTAATTCTACTTTTAAAATATATATTTATTTATCTTTAGTTTTCAACATTCACTTCCATAAGGCTTTGAATTCCAAATTTTCTCACCATCTCTCCCATCCCTCCAACACAGGATAGTGTCTATTTTAATTAGCCCTTATACCAATTTGCCTTCCGTTCTATGTCCTGCAACCCTTTCTCTTTTCACCTCCCCTTATATTTCCCTCTAGGGTAAGACAGATTTTTAAACCCCATTGCCACTGTGTATCTTATTTCAGTTTCATGTAAGAAACAACTATTAGCATTTATTTTTAAAATCTTGAGTTCCAAAGTCTCTCCTTTCTGCACTCCCCACCAATACTTATTGAGAAGGTAAGCAATTTGATATAGGTGATACATGTATAGTCATGAAAAACACTTTCAAATTATTCATGTTACGAAAGGTTGATATTTCTCTCTATTTTATCCTGCATCCTATTTATTCTATTCTCTCCTTTTACCCTGCTTATCTTCAAAAGTGTTTGCTTTTGATTAACCCCTTCACCAATCTGCCCTCCATTGTTTTCCCTCCCCTCTTTTTCCCCTTCTACTTTCATGTAGGGTAAGGTAGATTTCCCTACCCAACAGATGGTGTTTGTTATTCAATACATAAGCCAAATCCAATTAAAGTGAGGCTCAGTCATTTCCTTTCACCTACTCCTTCTTCCCTTCCACTGCAAAAACTATTTATTGCCTCTTCTATGTAAGACAGTTTACCCTGTTCATCCTCTCCCTTTCTCTTTCTCTCAGTAGATTCCTGTCAAACCCCTTATTTTTATTTTTAGATATCATCCTTTCAAATTTAACTCACTGTGCATCATTTCTCTCTCTCCACATTTACACACACAGCAAGGACACATATGTATGTATGTGTGTATGCATTCATGTATGTTTGTATGTACACAGAAACACAAGGAGATCTGATTTCCTTGGGCTGTGCTAAAGCGTGAAGTGATATGACCACTGAAGGATGCATGGGGACCCTGAATTGCACTGAAATTTATGGTGGCTCTCCAAGTTTGGGTCTGCCCACTCCCCTGGCTATTCCCATGTTTCCCCGATAATAAGACACTGTCTTATTAAATTTTTTGGACAGAAAAACAACAGAGGGCTTATTTTCAGGGGAGGGATTATTTTAATGAACATTGACAGCAATTTTAATAAACAGGTAAATGTGAACAAAAAAATGTACCTTTATTCAATAAGCAAATCACTGGGGAAGAACAGGATGACGCGCTCACTGCTGCAACTCTGATTGGATACAGCTCGGAGCGTGGCGTGCGTTTCACCCGGGGGGGGGGGCGGGG
>NW_027185653.1:2719425-2758737 GCF_028583685.1 Petaurus breviceps papuanus
GGACACACCATCACTACAGTAGCAATCTCAATAGGGCTTATTTTTGGGGGAGGGCTTATTTTAGAGGAATCTTACACAGTAAGGGGAGGGCTTATTTTTGGGATAGGTCTTATTATCGGGGAAACACGGTCTTTGCCATGTGGCATTACTTTTCTTGGTGATTGTCTACTCCCCTACAATGGGGCTCAGGATCTCTTTCTGATTTTCTAAGGTGGAGATCGCTACTGGTTTGTTGTGATACATCCTATCTCTGGCCAGGCTCCCCATTTCCCTAAGTGAGACTGACATTTCTTGCCAATCCTCCAAGTCTCCAGGGTTTAAAGATTGTTCCATCCCATTTTTCTACTGACCCTACTGTTCCAGGATTTGTTCTGAGGCACTATTTTATGGTTAATTAGAGATAAATATGAGAGACTTACTACAATTTATTGCTTTCCTGTTCTCTTGGCTCCTGGATGTCCAATATTTTTTCTATATAAATAGAAGCTAAAAAAAAAAAAAAGAAAATAGATTCTCCAACTATATTATTTGCCTGCTTAATTAAGCCACAGGATGTCCATGTGGGTAATTGATCTCCACACATATGGCTAGGAAGTTTTGAAAGATAATTCCTTTAATTCATTATCTTCTTTATTAAGCTCATCATTTTGTTTCTAATTATTTGTGCAGTTTTGAAGCATTTTGTACCTACCCTTAAGAGACAAATAACAGTTAATATAGAAGAATTTTCTAGATTTATTGACATCATTCTGTATAAGGTTCAATTTAAGACAATTTATGCAAGAGTGGTTTGTGTCTCACCATCACAAAGAGGTTAAATGAACATTTGTGCCTCATTAAGCAATATAAAATTCAATGGCAAGGATATAGGGAAATGAACACATATGTCAATGATTGAAAATAATATATTCTTATAGTTAGCCGAAAGGTAATAGTAATTATTTTTAGTCTTTGCCTTTGTTTCATTCTTGAAGTGTGTGTGTGCGTGAACATTTTACTATTAAAATGGATGCTTTGATATACCTTCTATCTCTTGTTTGGCATTAACAGGTCATGCATGGGGTATATTTTCTATCTATGTTTTCACTAACATTTTCTATAATTCATTTTTACATTTATTTTTAGGTTTCAACATTCATTTCCAAGATTTTAAGTTACAATTTTTAGTCCCTTTATTTCCCACACACTCACCCCAAAACAGCAAGCCCACTGGATACCCCCTTCCCCACTTAGTTCTCTCTTATGTCCTCTATCTGCATGCCCCCAACTTTCCAGTAAGGAAATAAGGGTTTCTTTACCCTGTTACCTGTATATCCCATTTCCCAGTTGTATGTAAAAAACAAATTTTTAAATATTTGATTTTAAACCTTTGGGTTCCAGATTTGTTTCCCTTCTTTCCTCCTCACTCACTTGTTACAGCAAGCACCCCAGCGTCCCCAGGGTCGCTGCCACCACAGATACTTGGACCTGCTTTGATAAAGGAAAGCAACACAATATGGGTTAACAAGCTTACTTAAATTAGTCAAATATGTATCATTTACCTAGTTCAGGGGAAGAGGTCAGCACCCCGAACTTCAGAATATACAGACAGAATTATCAAGACAGAAACAGATCAAGTAGACAGATTTCCAAACTGTCCAGCCATTACATCCATAACAAACAACATCTGGGTTTCAAAGCCAGGGGGCCCTGGACAATGGCTTCCCAGAGTTTCATCTGATAAAATCACAGAACACTTCTCAAAGTGAGCCCCCAAACAAAGCTGCACATCAGGGCTTATATAGCCTTCTCCTGCCTCAGATAATGTAACAACCTTATTGACCCACTGTCCAATCAAAAAGTATCTACTGAAAAACAAGCCTCCCACCCCAGGCTCCTGGTGCACTTTAGCCTAGGGGCAGGGAAGATCTTCAAAATTTACATTCCCATTACACCACTCCCACTGCTAAGATTAGCAATTCAATATAGAGTAAACATATATAGTTACCCAAGTCATTTGCACAATACTTAAATTGTGAAAAACTAACTATATTTCCCTCCATCCTATCACGCCCCCCCCACACTTACTCTGTTTTCTCCTTTGCCCCCATCCCTTTTCAAAAGTGTTTACCCTCTACCCCGATGTGCTGTCCTTCCTAACGTCCCCCCTTTTATCCCCTAACCCTCTATTTTCCTTTGGGATAAGATACCCAAGTGAGTGTGTATGTTACTCCCTCCTAGAGCCAATCTCAATGAAAATCAGGTTGTCACATTCCCTTTCAGATTCCTGCTCATTCCCTCTGTTCTAACAGTTTTCTCTTGCATCTTTTATATGAAATAATTTAACCTAATCTATCACTCCCTTTCTTCTTCTCCCAATAAATTCTCCTCTCACCTCTTAATTTTATTTTTAGATATAATCCCTTTATATTCAACTCATTCTATTCCATCAATGGCAGTATATGTGAACATACAAATGCCCATACAGACACATATAATTATATACACATACATACTCATATGCATATATATTCCTTTAAGCTATCCTCATACTGAGAAAAGTCTTATGAGTTACAATTCTATTTTTTTTCCATGCAAGAATGAAAATAGCTAAACGTTAATAAGTTCATTATGATTTTTTTTCCTGTGCAACTTCTCATGCTTCTTTTGCTTCTTGTATATGAAAGTCAAATTTTCTATTCAACTCAGGTTTTGTTTTTTGTTTTTCCATCAAGAAAGCTTGAAAGTCCTCTATTCCACTGAATGACCATATTTTCCTCTGAAACATAGTACTCAGTTTTGCTGGTTAGGTGATTTTTGGTTTTAGTCCCTAGCTCCTTTGACCTCCAGAATATCATAGCCTAAGCCCTTAAATCCCTTAATGTAGGAGCTGCTATGTCTTGTATTATCCTGATGGTGTTGCCACAGTACTGAAATTGTTTCTTATGACTCTATGTAGTATTTTCTCCTTTATCTGGGAACTCTGGAACCTGGCTATAATATTCTTTAGAATTTTCTTTTGTGGATTTTTTCAAGAAGCTACTGGTGAATTCTTTCAATTTCAATTTTCCCTTCTGGTTCTAGAATATCAAGGTCATTTTCCAGATATTTGTTTGAAAGATGGTCGCTAGACTTTATGATTATTTTTTGTGATCATAGCTTTCAGATCATTCAATAATTTTAAAATTATCTATCCTTTATCAATTTTTCAGGTGAGTGCCTTCCCCACTGAGATATTTCACATTGCCAACTATTTTTTTTCATTTGTTTAGATCTTTTTTAAAGTATCTAAATTTCTCATAAAGTTATTAGCTTCCAATGGTTCTAATCTAATTATGAAAGACTTATTCTGTTGAGCAAATTTTTGAAATTCCTTTTCATTCTGGCAAATTTGTCTTTTTAAAAGTTTTTTTCTCCTCATTGGCTTTTTGGTCTTATTTTTCCCTTTAAGTTAGTCTATTTTTTAAAATTAAATTTTGTGCTTTTTTTAGTTTACATCACTCATTTCCACAAGATTTTAATGACAGGGGGGAGGAGCCAAGATGGCGAAATAGAAGCTGCTCCTGCTTCCACCTTCCCCAATCCAAGTAAAACAGGGAATTTAAAGAAATTCTGGAGCTGCAGAACCCACAAAATGATACAAAGAAGCCAACCTCCCCCCTGAGGACAGCCTGCTAAGCGGGCAGGAATTGGAGAGAGCAGTGCTCTGGGAGCCAGAGCCCAGCCCCAAGGTGAGACTTTAGCCCCAGGCGGGCATGACCAGCCATGGCCAGAGGGACTCCAGATCAGTAGCAGCTGTGGTCTTTTCCAGATTTATCAACACACAAATGTGAAGGACAAAGTGAGAGGACAGAGCATTCTGGACTTTGGGACCCAGTAAGTGGGATTGCTTGGCTTTTGCCCCCTGGGGGAGGAGCCATTGAAAAGCTGGCACAGCCAGCCAGCAGCACCTGACAGCTTCAGCTCCTGGACTGCAGAGTGTAGGGGGAACAAGCATCAGTCTGAAGGTTAATCACTCTTGTTTAACCTGCTTGGATCTGGATTGCAGTCTAGGGTGGAGGTACTGGGGTGTATGTCCAATTGCCACAGCTGTGGAGACCTCAGAGAGGGTACCTCTAGCAACTGAGAAATCACCAGCGTTTGGGACAAAAGGTCCCCTGTCTGGTGGCTGAGTTCTACTGTGGAAAAAAAAGCCAAGGGATCAAGTGACAGAGGGGTGACATGACCAGGCAAAGGAAACAAAGCAGACAGAAGATTCCAAAATTACACTCTTATTTTGGGTACAAAAAGGAGCAAAGCATGGAGCAGGAGGAAGACAGTGAAGTCAGAACTACTGCACCAAAAGCTTTAAAGGATAATAGAAACTGGTTATAGGCCATAGAGGACCTTAAGAAGCAGATAAGAGAAGTGGAGGAAAAGTTGAGAAGAGAAATGAGAATAATGCAAGAAAACTATGAAATCAGAGTCAACTGCCTGACTGAGGAAAATAACACTTTAAAAAAACAGACTGACTCAAATGGCAAAATAGGCTCAAAAAGGCAATGAGGAGAAAAATGCCTTAAAAAGTCAAATTTGCCAGATGAAAAAAGGATTTCAAAAGCTCAATGAGGAGAATCATGGCTAAAGAATTAGATGGAGCAAATGGAAGTTAATGACTTTATGAGAAATCAAGATGCTGTTAAACAGATGCAAACAAATGCAAGAATAGAAGGCAATGTGGCATAGCTCATGCGGAAAAAAAAAAAAAAAACACTTACCTGGATGATAGATTAAAGAGAGTTAATTTAAAAATTATTGGACTACCTGAAAGCCATGATAAAAGTAAGAACTTAGAAATCATCCTCCAGGAAGTTCTCAAAGAAAACTGCCCTGATATTTTAGAACCAGAGAGCAAAATAGAATTTGAAAGAATACAGCAATCATCTCCTAAAAAAGATAACAAAAGGAAAACTGCTAGGAATATTATAGCCAGTTTATGGAACTCCCAGATTAAGGAGAGAATATTACAAGCAGCCAGGAATAAACAATTTTAATATTGTGGAAACACAATCAGGATAACCGAGGATCTGGCAGCTTCTACACTGATCAATCGAAGGGCTTCAAATATTATATTCCAGAGCTCAAAGGAGCTGGGATTAAAACTAAGAGTCACTTACCCAGAAAAAATGTGTATCATGTTTCAGGGGAAATATGGTCATTCAGTGGAATACAGGACTTTCAAGCATTCTTCCTGAAAATACCAGAGTTGAACAGAAAATTTAACATTCAGATAAAAGAAGCAAGAGAAGCATGAGAAGGTAAACAGGGAAAAGATATCATAAGGAACTTATCAAAGTTGAACTATTAACATTCCTACATGGGAAAACAATAATTGTAAACATTTCTCAATAGTTGAAGTGAATAGAAATATATATATATATAGTTGTATATATAGTTATATATATAGTTATATGGGCATGTGAATACATGTGAATGTGTGTATATATATATATTTACAGGTATATATAGATAGAGGGCACAGGACCAATTTAACAGGAAGGGATGATACTTAAAAGGTGAAATTAGGAGGTGAGAGAGGAATATAATGAGAGGAGTTAGGGCGAGACAGAATAGGGTAAACTATCTCATATATTAAAGGGAAAATGGTTACAATGGAGGGGAAGAATATGAAGGCAACAGAATATGGGTCAACTTTATTCCCTTGAATTTGGCTTGAGGAGAGAATGAAATGCACACTAAATAGGGTATCTCACACTACAGGAGAGTAGAGGGGGAAGGGGATGAGAGGAGGGATTATGGGAGGGCAGGAGGGTGGGGGAGGGAAGTTGGAAGCACCCAACTTTGAAAAGGGTTCGGATCAAAGTACAGAACAGAACAAGTGGGAGGTGGAAAAGGAGGGAGGGAAATTTAGTCAGTCTTTTACAATGTATCTACTATGTTAATGTTTTGCTTTAGCCACACATGTATATCCTATATTGAACTGCTTATCATCTCAGTAAGCTTGGGTGACAAGGGAAGAAGGGAATCAATCTGGAATGCAAAGTTTTAAAATCAAATATTCAAATATGTATGTTTTTTGTGTGTATACACACACAAGTATATATATGTGTGTATACATATATACATACACACACTCACAGACAGACACACACACATATCTATATCTATCTATCTATCTATCTATCTACCTATATACTATTATCAGTACTTTTTTACATGTAATTGGGAAATAAGACATACAGGCACTGGGGCATTGAGATCCACTGGAAAAGTCGAAAGGGGTATGTGATAGAGCAGATTGGAGAAGGCGATGTCCTGTGGGACTGCTATTTTTGGGGGGTGGGTAGGGGAAAAATGGGGAGAAAATTTGTAACTCAATATCTGGCAGAAATAAATGATGTAAATCAGAAATTAATAAAGGTTTTGAAAAAAAAGATTTTAATTACAAACTTTCACCCCATTTTTCCCCTGCCCACCACCCCAAAAGAGTGATCCCACTGAATGTCCCCTCCCAACATCTTATGTCACCCATATCTTCCCCCATCCCCACTGCAACTGCCTAGTAGAGTACAGCAGATCTCTATGTACCAGTGCCTTTATACCTTATTTCCCAATTGCATGTAAATGAATAGTAAAAATAATAATAATTATTATTATTATTATATACACATTCATACATATATATGTATGTGTGTACACACACACACACACACATATCATTTAATCATTTGATTTTGACTTTGAATTCCAGACTCATTCCCTTTCCCCCTTATCACCAACACTTACTGGAAGATAAATAATTCAATATAGGTTGCCCATGTATAACTATGCAAAACATTTCCATAGTGGTCATATTGTGAAAAACTGACTATATTTCCCTCCATCCTAATCCACCCCTCACTTGTTCTATTCAATACTTTGATCCTGTCCCTTTTCAAATGTGGGTGCTTCAAACTTCCCTTCCCCCCACCAGCTACCCACCCTGCCATCATACCCATTGTAATCCCTTTCCCTCCTCCTCTCCTGTAGGGTGAGATAACCTATTTAGTGTGTATGTCATTCCCTACCTAAGCCAAATTAAATGAGAAAAAGTTTGACTAATTCCCTTTTGCTTACCTGTTCTTCCCCTGAAATGCAACCATTTTCCCTTGCCTCTTCTATATAAGATAATTTACCCCAGTCTATCTCTCCCAATCTCCGCTCATTATATTCCTCTCTCACCTCCTAATGCCACCTTTTAAGTATCATCCCTTCCTCTTCAAATGGTCCCGTGCTTTCTATATATGTATAGCTTTGCACATATATAAACAAAATCACATACATATTCATAAGCTCATGTACTCTTTTATGTAGACGTATATATCTATGTAAAAATATATATGTATGTGTACATATGTATGGATGTGTGTATACACACACATATACACATATACAATTATTTATGTATTCATTCATTCATTTATTCATTTATGCATACATTTATTTATTTGTTTATTTTTAATGATTTATCTATCTATTTATTTGTTTATTTATTTATTTCTATTCCTTTCAACACTGTTATGAGTGAGAAAAGTTTCATGAATTACAATTTTCATTTTTCCATGAAGGAAAGTGAATCATTCAACCTTGAAAAAAAATTTTTTTTATCTCTTTTCCCTGTTTACCTTTTCAAGTGTCTCTTGTTTCTTGCTTCTTAATGTCAAATTTTCTATTCAACTCTTATTTTTTCATCATGAATGCTTTAAATTCCTCTATTATATTGAATGATCATATTTTCCCATGAAACATGATACTCAGGTTTGTTGGGTAGGTGATTCTTGGTTTTAATCACAGATCCTTTGACTTCCAGAAAATCGTATTTGACGTCTTTTGATCCCTCAGGGTAGAAGCTGCCAGATCCTGTGTTATCCTGGTTGTGTTTCCACAGTATTCAAATTATTTCTTCCTTGCTATTTGTAATATTTTTTTTTCTTCATCTGGGAACTCCAGAACCTGGCTATCCTATTCCTAGGAGATTTCTTTTAGGGATCTTTTACAAAATGTGATCAGTGGATATTTTCAACCTCTATTTTGTCTATGGTTCTAAAACATCAGGGAAATTGTCCTTGGGAATTATTGAAGGATAATTTCTATGTTCTTTTTTGGATCATGGCTTTCAGGTAGTGCGGTAATTTTTAAATGATCTCTCCTGGATCCATTTTTCAGGTCAGTAGTTTTCCCAATGAGATATTTCACATCACCTGCTATTTTTTAAATTTGCATGAATCCATTAAATAGTATCTTGAATTCTCATAAAGTCACTATCTTCCATTTGCTGCAATCTAATTCTGAAGGACTGCTTTTGTTCAGTGAGTTTTTGAGATTCTTTTCCATTTGGGCAATTTGGTTTTTAAGCCATTCTTTTTCTTATTGGCATTTTGAGCCTCTTTTCCCATTAGAGTTAGTCTATTTTTAAGGTATTATTTTCTTCTCTCAGGTTGTTGACTCTCATTTCATAATTTCCTTGCATCATTCTCATTTCTCTTCCCAATTTTTGTCTCACTTCTCTTATTTGGTTTTTCAAAAGCATTTTTAAGCTCCTCTATGGGCTCTAACAATTTCATATTATTCTTGGAATATTTTGGTGCAAAAGTTCTGCCTTTTCTGTCTTCCTCCTTATCAATGTTTTGATTTTTTTTGTCCCCAAAATAGGAGTCTAATGCAAGATTGCTCAGCTTGCTTTGCTTCCTTTGTTTGCTCATTTTGCCAATCAATTACTTGACATTTTTTGCTATTATTTTTCAAATGCTTTATTAATTTCGAATTTATGTCATTTATTCCCATTAGATTTTGAGTTACAGTTTTTCCCCGTTTTTCCCCTACCCACTGCCCCAAAATTGCACTCCCATAGGATATCCCCTCTGCCAATCTGCTGTCTCCCATATCTTCTCCCATAACACACTCGACTTTTCCAATAGGGCATAGTATATTTCTATGTCCAGTGAGTGTATATCTTACTTCCCAATTACATGTAAAATAGTGTGTGTGTGTATATATATATATATATATATATACACATATATATGTATATATATGTATAATAGCATATATATTATGTACAATATTATATTATATATTATATTAATATATATTTGGTGGGTGTAAAATTTTTATTTTAATACTTTGAATTCCAGACTCATTTCCTTCCCCCCTCGTAATCCACACTTACGGGAAATACAAGAAATTCAGTATAAGTTGTATATATGAATTTAATGCAAACTATTACCATTGTAGTTATATTGACTGACTATATTTCCCTCCCTCCTATCCCAGCTGCCACTTGTTTTGTTCTCTGATTTGTTCCCATACTTTTTCAAAGGTGGGTGCTTCCAAATTCACTCCCCCCCCCAGCCTGCCCTTCCTTCCTTCTTCAGGGCTTCTGAACCAACAGCAAGGTTCCAAGACCTCAGCAACAACAGCACTGTCCTTCGCCAGTGGACAGAATTAACTCTCTTTCTGCAGAACAGCCTCACGAGCTCTGAACCAACCGCAAGATTCCAAGTTCTCTGCAACAACAGCACTGTCTTTCACCAGTGGACAAATCTGGCAAAACAACATCAAAACACACAGACAAAGTACCAGCATAACAGCCATGTCTCCTCAGTCCTTTCCAGCTCTGGGTGGCAGCTCTCAAACGTCCTGGGCAATTCAAACTGGCCCTCATCAATCCTCTCAGTCTCTCTCTGGCTCCAAGATGCTGCTTCTAAAAAGTTCTTCTGCCTCTCTCTTTTCTTGTGTCTCTTTAAATTTACATCACCAGCTCCTCCCAGTTCAGCCCTCTCTTTTCAGGTCAACAAGTCCATCCCTCAATTGGGATTCACAAGCTCTGGGTTTTAACACAATCAAACCAAAATCAAGCCAATACAGGGGGATCTTTAAATTCCATTAGTATTACACATATGTACATACTTTCACATATGGATTCATACCTCCATATACCCTTATATACATAAATGCATATACACACACATATATACCCATACATACACACACAAACACATACACACATGCATATATATGTATATATTTTAATTTCTTCCTATGAAAACTTTCTTGTCTTATCCTTTGACCATTTATCAATTGGGGGATGCCTTGCATTCTTATAGATTTGACACAATTCTCTATATATTTTAGAAATGTGGCCTTTATCACATACATAGGTCATAAAAATTATTTCACAATTTCCCACTTTCCTCCTAATCTTGATTACAATAGCTTTGTTTATACAATTTAATGTAATTAAAATGAAACATTTGTTATTAAAACTTTGAGGTCCATATTCCCTCACTTCTTGCTTCCTCATCCACCCTCAAAAGGAAAGATAAGCAATTCAATACAATTTATACATGGGTATTGATGCAAAAGATTTCAGTAGTAGTCATGATGTGAAAAATTATCTCTATTTCACTCCATCCTATCCTACCCCTCATTTGTTCTATTTTGTCCTTTGACACTCTGTCTTTTCAAAAGTGTTTTATTATGCTTTCAACCATTCTTGTTGAAAAACCCAGAGTTCAGTAGAAAATCTGATATTCAGATACAAGAAGCAAGAGAAGCATGAGAAGATAATTATTGAAAAGAAATCATAAGTAACTCTTCAAAGTGGACCTATTTACGTTCCTACATGGAAAAATGAAACTTTTCTCAGTAGGAGAATAGTTGAAGGGAATATAAAAGTTTGTGTATATGTGTGTGTGTTTGTGTGCATGTGTGTATATATGAATGCATACATACATGTGTATATAGGAGAGAATATGGGAGTATAAATACATACATTAGTGTCTGTATATTTGTGTACATATATACATAGACAGAGAGCACAGGACCAGTTGGATAGGAAGAGATGATATTTAAAAGGTGAAATTGAGAGGTTAGAGAGGAATGTAATGAGAGAAAATGGGGAGAACAGAATGGGGTAAATTATCTTATAAAGAAAAGGAAAGGGAAAACTGTAACAATGGAAGGGAAGAACAGGAAGGCACAAGGGAATGGGTCCACCTTACTCTCATTGAATTTGGTTTAGGGAGAGAATGATATATACACCAAATAACGTATCTTGGCCTTCAGGAGAGTAGGGGATGAGAAGGGGGAATGGTGGAGGGGAGGGAATGTTGGGGGGAGGGAAGTTGGAAGCACACAGTTTTGAAAAGGGACACAGTCAAAGTAGAGAATAGAACAAGTGGGGGGTGGGACAGGATGGAAGGAAATAAAGTCAATCTTTCACAATATATCCACTATGGAAATGTTTTGCATAGCTACATATATACAACCTGCACAGAACTGCTTATCTTCCCAGTAAGGGTGGGTAACAAGGGAGGAAGGGAAAGAATATGGAATTCAAAGTTTTAAAATTAAATGTTTCAAAAATATATTTTATTATTATTTTTTACATGCAATAGGGAAATAATGTATACAGGCACTGGGCTATAGAGATCCATCTTCCCCTACTGGAAAGTTGGAGGGGGGATGGGAGAAGATAGAGAAGAGAGAAAATTGGGAGAGCGGATATGCAGTAGGATTGCTGTTTTGGGGTGGTGGGTAGGGGAAAGACAGGGTCAAAATGTGTAAATCAAAATTTTGTGGAAATAAATGATGTAAAGTTTATATATATATATATATATATATATATAAATTAATTTAAAAATAGATTAATTAAAACAAGTGTCTGCTTATGACTTCTCCTTCCCCAATCTTCCCTTCCTTCTATGATCCCCCTTTGCTATTCCCTTCCCACCTACTTTTATGTGATGCCCAATTGAGTCTGTATGTTATTCCCTCCTTATGCTAAATACAATAAGAGTTATGTTGACTGATTCCCTTTCACCTCCCTGTTCCTCCCCTCTATTGTAATTGCTTTTACTTGCCTCTGTTAAGAGAGATAATTTAACTTATTCTATCTCTCCCTTTCTCCTTCTCCCAATATACTCCTCTCTCAATCTTATTTTTTTCAATATTATTCCTTCATCCTCAACACACTCTGTACCCTCTATCTATGTATACATGTACAAGTAAACTGATATATGTACATACTCACATATATAGATATGCAGATATATAGATATAGACATACACATATATAAATATATATATTCCCCTAAACTATCCCAATACTGAGATAGGTTTCTTGAGTTACAAATATCTTTCCAAGTAGGAATGTTAACAATTCAACTTTAATCAATTCCTTATTATTTCTCTTTGCTATTTGCCCTTTTGGCTTCTCTTGTTTCTAGTATTTGAAAGTCAAATTTTCTGTTCAGCTCTTGTCTTTTCATGAAGAATGCTTGAAAATGGGGGTAGAGCAAAGATGGCAGAGTAAAAGCAGGAAGATGCTAGTGTTCCCACTTCCACCACCTCCAATACCTGTAAAAAAAATGACTATAAAACAATTTTAGATCTACAGAACACACAAAGGTACAGAGAGAAACAAATCTCCCGCTGAAGACAACCTGGCAGGGAGAAATGGAGGTTTGATCACACCAGGCTGGGTGCCCGGCATAGTACTGCATGAGCCATATGGCGCCAGACACAGAGTGGCCCTTAAAAGCAGACCAGACCAGACAGAGAAGAATTCAGTAGAGTAAATCACTGGCAGCTGTGGTGGTTATTCAGGGTGAGAGAAAAGCCCTGTCTGGCCCCTGCCTCCAGGGCAAGAGTTGGCAAAGCATCAGCTGCAGCTTCTGCCATGTGTCTGGCTCTGGAGTTCCTGGCCAGAAGATCACAGAGGGATGAAGCAAGCATTCAGAGGGTAATCGCTCTTGCATTGACTTGCTTGGATCTGGGTCACAGACTTGGGTGGTGGTCCTGGGGTGAGGAACACCAGTGTGCCAGAGCTTGTGGTGGCTGTAGAAAGGGCACCCTACACAAAGCTCTGAAAAAAGCTTTGACAACTGCAAAGCTCCCAGGTATTTGGGACACAGCTCTCTCCACTCTGGAAAAAGAGTTATACCATGGCAAAGAGTTCAAATGTCAAGTAATTGGCTGGAAAGATGAGCAAACCGAGGAAGTAAATAGACTATAGAATTATTTTTTTGTGTGTGGAAAAAAGGGCATCAAAACATAGAACCAGAAGAAGACAACAAAGTGAAACTCCTGCATCAAAAACTTCAAAGAATATATATGAATTGTTTGCAGGCCATAGAGCAGCTCAAGAAAGATAATGAGAATCAGTTAAGAGAAGTGCAGGAAAAACTGGGATGACAAATAAGAAAGATGCAAGAAAATCATGAAATGAGAGCCAACAAACTGACTGAATAAAATAATACTTTAAAAATAGACAAAAATCAAATGGCAAAAGGGCACCAAAAAGTCAATGAGGAGAAGAATTCCTTAGAAAAAAAAGAGAAGTCAGTGTGAAGTATCTCATTGCAAATAAAACTGACTTGGAAAATACATCTAGGAAAAATCATTTTAAAATTATTGGATGAGCTGAAAGTAATGACCAAAATAAGAACCTAGACATTATCCTTCAAGAAATTCTCAAGGAAATTACCTTGATATTCTAAAACCAGTGGATAAAATAAAAATCAAAAGAATTCATGGAATTTCCTATTGAAAAATGTAGGAAAAATGCCTTGGAATATTATACCCAAATTTCAGAGTTCCCAGGTCAAGGAGAAAAATATTACAAAGAGTCAGGAAGAAAAAAAAAAAAACTTGAGTATTTTGGAAATACAATCAGGATAACGCAAGATCTAGTAGCATGTATGTAAGGGATCAAATGACTTGTAATATTATATTCTGAAGATCTAAGGAGCTATGATTAAAAGCAAGAATAACCTACCCAGCAAAATAAGTATAATTCTTCAGGGGAAGATATAGTCATTCAATGAAATGGAGGATTTTCAAGCATTCTTGCTGAAAAAACCACAGCTGAACAGAAAATTTGACTTTCAAATATAAGAAACAAGAGAAGCATGAGAAGGTAAACATGAAAAAGAAATCAAAATGAACTTATAAATGTTAAAGCATTTACATTCCTATATGGAAAGATGATTATTATAACTCATAAGACTTTTCTTAGTATGAAGATAGATGAAGTGAATATGCATGTGTAATTATGTATAAGTATATGTAGATGTGTGTGTGTGTGTGTGTGTGTGTGTGTGTGTATGATGGTAAATGTGTTTTTCTCAGTTGGGTGAGTGAGGAGGGAAGAAGGGAAAAATTCAGGAAATCAAAGTTTTAAAAACAAACCTTTTTTTTCATGCAACTGGGAAATAAGGTATACAGGCACTGAGGTATAGAAATCCATATTGCCCTAGTAGAAAACTAGGGGGTGTGATGGGGGAGGATATAAGAGAAAGCAGATTTGGGGAAGGAGTGTTAAGTAGGTTTGTTATCTTGGGGTGGGGGTAGGGTAAAGACAGGGAGAAAATTTGTAATGCAAAATCTTATGTAAATGAATGTTGAAAACTAAAAATAAATTAATAAATTGGGAAAAAAGAATGCTTGAAAGTATTCTATTTCATTATAAGACCACTTTTCTCTCAAAATATTACACTCTGTTTTATTGGGAATGGAATTCTTGGCTTTAATCCTAGCTCCTTTGACCTTTAGAATATCATATTCCAAGCCATTCAATCCCTTAATTTAGAGACTACTAGATGTTGGGTTATCTTGATTATGTTTTAATAATACTCAGATTTTTTTCTTTCTCACTGCTTGTAATATTTTCTGCTTGACCTAGAAACCCTCCATTTTAGCTATAATATTTCTAGGGATTTTCTTTTGGGTCCTTTATTCAAGAGGTGATCAGTGAAGTCTTTCAATTTCTATTTTACCCCATCACGGTAGATTCTCTTGACAATTTTTTAAGGATGATGTCTAGGCTCTTTTTCTAATTGTGGTTTTCAGTAGTCCAATAATATTAAAATTATTTCTTCTGGATCTATTTTCCCGGTAGTGGTATTTCCAATGAGATATTTCATATTGCCTTCTATTTTTTTTTCATCATGGCTGTTCAGGAGACCAAAAATTCTTAGATTCTCTCTCTTGGTTTTATTTTCTAGGTCAGTTGATTTTCCAATGAGATATTTTACATTTTCTCTCATTTTTTTTCAGGTTTTAGATTCTGTTTGACTGATTCTTGATGCCTAATTCACTTCAACATTTCCAATTCTGGTTTTTAAAGAATCGTTTTCCTCAGTTAATTTTAATCTCCTTTTCCATTTGGTCAGATTTTTCTTACAAGGGTTTATTTTCTCTAGCTAGGTTTTGAATCTCATTTTGCATAATTGTAATTTTTTAAGGAGTTGCTATGTTCAGTGAAATAGTTCACTTTTTTTTCATTTTGCCAACTGTATTTTTTGAATAACTTTTTAATTTGGCTGTTAAAATCCTTTTTAAGCTATTCCCAGAATGCTTTTTTGGCTTAAGACCAGATCATATTCCCTTTAGAGCCTTCATATGTGGATATAGTTTCAATGCTGACCTCTTCTCTATGTGAAACTTGTTCTTCCTATTCACTATAATAGGATTCTAAAGCCTTTATTTTTCCAATTTTTTTTTTTTTTTTTTGCCCATTGCGATTGCCTATTTCCTGATTTTTAAAGAGAATTTCTTTTTCTGGGGCACAGAGGATTCTGACCCATTCTTCGTTTTTCCTAATTATTTTTTTTTAATTTGAGTTATCAACATTTAATTCCACCAGATTTTTGGTAACACATTTTTATTTCCATCTTTCTCCTCTGCCCCACCACAAAATAGCAAGCCTACTAAATATGCCTATCCCTAATATGTTCTCTCTTATATACTCCCCCAATCCCTCTCTGAATTTCTAGTAGTGCAAAAGGGATTTCAATAACCCAGTGCCTGTTTACCTTATTTTCCAGTTGCCTATAAAACAAAACAGAACAAAAATTAAACATTTCTTTTTAAAGCTTTGAGTTGCAGATTTTTTCTCCCTTCTTCTCTCCTAAGATTCTACCACTGGGAAGAAAAGCAATTCAATATACATCATACATATGTTGTTCCCCCAAACATTTCCATAGTACTATACTGTGAAAAACTAACTATATTTTTCTCCATCCTATCCCACACCTAAATTATTCTATTTTCTCCTTTAACCCTATCCCTTTTCAAAAGTGATTTCCTATAAGAATCATATCCCCAAATTTCCCCATGTTTTTATCATTCCCCCTCTTATTGCCTTCCCCCCATATTTTCCTGTATGGTAAGATACCCAAGAGAGTGTGTATGCTATCCCCTCCTTAAGCCAAATTCAAGGGGAATAAGTTTGCCCCATTCTCTTTCACCTTCTTGCTTTTTCCCTCCATTGTAACAGTTCTCTATTGCCTCTTTTATATGAGATAATTTACTATAATCGAACTCTCTCTTTCTCTTCTGAATAAATTCCTCTCTCAACACTTAATTTTATTTTTTTTGATATTATCCCTTCATATTCAACTCCTCCAGTGCTTTATGTCTATATATACATATGCATACATATACCCATAGTCATATATATTTATATGCACATTCATCCTTCCATACATACATATACATGTATGTATGTGTTTTTATACACACACATTCCCTTCAAGTATCCTCATACTGAGAAAAAGTTTTATGAGTTACAATTTTCATTTTTCCATGTAGGAGTGTAAATAGTTCAATTTTAATAAGTTCCTTGTTAGTGGAGACAAGATGGCAGAGTAGAAGTAGGACCTCCCTGCTTCTCTGGCTTCCATCTTCCCCAATCCATGGAAAAAGGGGACTCTAAACAAACTTTTTAGCTGCAGAACCCACAAAATGACACAGAGAAGCTAACCTCCTGCTGAGGACAGCAGGGCACGCTGGCAGGAATTGACCAGACCAGTGCTCTGGGAGCGGAGCCCAGCCCAAAGCCAAGGCTTTAGCCCTAGGGTGGGCCTGACAAGCCCCAGCCAGAGGGACTGCAGATTAGCAGTAACTGGGCCATTTCCAGATTTATCAACACACAGATGAGAAGCACAAAGTGAGAGGTCAGTACAGTCTGGACTTTGGGGCTAGTAAGTGGGAGGGGTTGGCTTTTGCCCCCTGGGGAAAGAAGCTGCTGAGGCACCTGCACAGTCAGGCAGTGTCACGTGGTAGCTTCAGCTCCTGGCCTGCAGAGTGTAGAGGGACCAAGCACCAGTCTGAGGGGTAATAACTCTTGCTGTAACTTGCTTAGATCTGGATTGCAGTCTAGAGTGGAGGTCCTAAGGGGTATGTCCAGCTTGCCAGAGCATGTGGAGACTTCAGAGAGGGTACCCATCCAATAACTCGGGAAACTGAGAAAAACTTAGCGTATGGGATGAAAACTCCCCTGTCTGGTGTCAGAGTCCTACTGTGGCAAAAACCCAAGGGGTCAAGTGACTGAGGGGCAACATGAACAGGCAAAGGAAACAAAGCAGACAGAAGATTCAAACATTAGACTCCTATTTTGGGGACAAAAAGGAGCAAAGCATGGAACTGGAGGAAGACAGTGAACTCAGAACTCCTGCACCAAAAGATTCAAAGAAAAATATGAGCTGATTACAGGCCATAGAGGACCTTAAGAAGCAGATAAGAGAAGTGGAGGAAAAATTGGGAAGGCAAATGAAAACAATGCAAGAAAATTATAAATTGAGAGCCAACAGACTGACTGAGGAAAATAACACTTTAAAAAACAAACTGACTCAAATGGCAAAAGAGGCTCAAAAAGGCAATGAGGAGAAGAATGCCTTAAAAAGTAGAATTTGCCAGATGGAAAAAGATTCACTAAAGCTCAATGAGGAGAATCATGGCTTCAGATTTAGACTGGAGCAAATGGAAGCTAATGACTTTATGAGAAATCAAGATGCTGTTCAACAGATCCAAACAAATGAAAGAATAGAAGGCAAGGTGACATATCTCATGGGAAAAAAAAAAAAAAAAACACTGACCTGGAAAATAGATCCAGGAGAGATTATTTAAAAACTATTGGACTGCATAAAAGCAATGATCAAAGTAATAACCTAGAAATCCTCCTCCAGGAAGTTCTCAAAATAACTGCCCTGATGTTTTAGAATCAGAGGGCAAAATAGAGGTTGAAAGAATCCACCACTCGCCTCCTAAAAAAGATCCTGAAAAGAAATCTCCTAGGAATATTACAGCCAGATTCTGGACTTTCCAGATTAAGGAGAGAATATTACAAGCAGCCAGGAAGAAACAATTTGAATATTGTGGAAACACAATCAGGATAACCTGGGATCTTGCAGCTTCTATACTGAGGGATCAAAGGGCTTGGAATATGATATTCCAGAGGGCAAAGGAATTGGGATTAAAACCAAGAGTCAACTACCTGGCAAAACTTAGCATCATGTTTCAGGGGAAAATATGGTCATTCAGTGGAATAGAGAACTTTCAAGCATTCTTGCTGAAAAAAAAACAGAGTTGAACAGAAAATTTGATATTCACATACAAGAAGTAAGAGAAGCATGAGAAGGTAAACAGGGAAATGAAATCATAAGGAACTTTTCAAAGTTGAACTATTAACATTCCTACATGGAAAAACAAAAATTGTAACTTATGAAACTTTTCTCAGTATTTGAAGGGAATAGAAATATATATGTGAGGGTATATGAGCATATGAATGCATATGTGAATTTATATATATTTTTACAGGTATACATATATATAGGGCACAGAATCAATTTAACAGGAAGGGATGATACTTAAAATGTAAAATTAAGAGGTGAGAGAGGAATATAATGAGAGGAAATGGGGAGAGACAGAATGGGGTTAACTATCTCATACAGAAGAGGCAAGGAGAAATGGTTACAATAGATGAGAAGAAGAGGAAGGCAAAAGGGAATGGGTCAACATAATTCCCATTGAATTTCGCTTGAGGAGGCAATGAAATACACATTAAATAGGGCATCTCACCCTACTGGACAGTGTGTGGGGGGGAAGTGTTTGAGAGGGGGTATGATGGAAGGGAAGGCAGACTGGGGGGAGGGAAGTTGGAAGCATCCACTTTTGAAAAGAGAAGGGATCAAAGTAGAGAATAGAACAAGTGGGAGGTGTCATAGGAGGGAGGGAAATATAGTCAGTCTTTTACAATATATCTTCTATGTTATTGTTTTGCATTAGCCACACATATACATCCTATACTGAACTTCTTATCTTCTCAATAAGGGTGGGTGACAAGGGAGGAAGGGAATGAATCTGGAATTCAAATTTTAAAATCAAATATTCAAATATGTATGTGTATGTGTGTGTGCGTGTGTGTGTGGTGTGTGTGTATACTATTATCAGTACTATTTTACATCTAATTGGGAAATAAGATTTATAGGCACTGAGGCAAAAAAATATCCACTGGAGAAGTAGAAAGGGATATTGGAGAAAATATGGGAGATAACAGATTGGAGGAGGGTATGTCCTGTTGGACTGCTTTTTTGGGGCAGTGTGTAGGGGGAAAATGGGAAGAACATTTGTAACTCAAAATCTCGTGGAAATGAATGATATAAATCAGAAGTTAATGAAGCATTTGGAAAAAAAATGTTCCTTATGATTTCTTTTACCTGTTTACCTTCTCATGCTTCTCTTGCTTCTTATATTTGAATGAAAAATTTTCTGTTCACCTCTGGTTTTTTCATCAAGAATGCTTGAAATTCCTCTATTTCATTGAATGACCACATTTTCTGCTGAAGAATTATACTCAATTTTGCTAGGCAGTTGACTTTTGGTTTATTGCAAGCTTTTTTACCTCCAAAATATCATATTCCAAGCCCTTTGGTCCCTTAATGTACAAGTTTTTATGTCTTGTGTTATTCTGATTGTGTTTCCACAATGTTCAAATTGTTTCATCCTAACTGCTTGCAGTATTTTCTCCTTGACCTATGAACTCTGGAATTTGGCTCTTATATTACTAGTTTTCATTTTCAGATCATTTTCTAGTGGTCATCACTGAGTTCTTTCAATTCCTCTTTTGTCCTCTTGTTCTAGAATATCAGGTCAATATTGCTTGATAATTTCTTGAACAATGGTGTCTAGGCTCTTTTTTTTTTATCATGCCTTTCAGGTAGGGCAATACTTTTTAAGTTATCTGTCCTGGATCCATTTTCCATGTCAGTGGTTTTTCCACTGAGATATTTCACATTGCTTTCAATTTTTCATTTGTTTGTATATGTTTTATAGTGATTTGATTCCTCATAAAGTCATTAGCTTCCATTGGCATCTATATAATTTTGAAGGAATTATTCACTTCAGTGAGTTTTTGAAATTCATATTGCATCTGGCAAATTTGTATTTTTGAAGGATTCTCCTCCCCATTGGCTTTTTGGTTTTCTTTTGCCATTTGAGTTAGTCTATTTTTAAGGTGTTATTTTCCTGAGTGTATTTTTAGGTCTCCTTTAGCAGTCTGTTGACTCACGTTTTATGATTTTTCTAGCATGATTCTCATTTCTCTTCCCAATTTTTCCTCCATTTCTCTTCTTTGATTTTCCTAATACTTCTTGAGCTCCGCCATTGCCTGTAACCAATTCATATTTTTCTTAAAATCGTTTTATGCAGCAGCTTTGCCTTTGTTCACTTCTTCTGGTTCCATGTTTTCGTCCTCTTTTTCCCCAAAAAAAATATCCTATGGCTTCTCTGCTTGCCATTTTTTTTCCAGCCAATTACTTTATGTTTGAAATGTTTGCCATTTTAGAACTCTGCTTCCAGAGTGGAAGGCTTTGACCTAAACTACTGTGCTTTTCACAAATATTGTCCGAGGTCTAAGAAGGGTGCCCTCTCTGAAGCCACCAGGAGCTCTGGTACATTGACCACATACCACAGGAACACCAACAAAGACTATGATCCAGATGTAATTAAATCAAAGCAAGAGAAATTACCCTCAGAATGGTCATCTTGTCCCCCTAAGACCTGCAGGGCAGGATCTCTGGAGAAATTTCTTTTTTTTCCTGGTGTGTTCTCTGGTATGTGAGAAACACAAGCACTCATTTCTGCCTTGGAATTGTGAGAAGGATTCCCTCTCTGCCTCTGCCACAAACACTGCCTCACCATTGTCCCTTCTCACCACCTAGGACTGCCAAGCAGATTAAGCAGAACAAAGCAACATAATCCTGACTCTGAGCCAGCAATGAGATCCTTGCAATCCTTGATCAACTGCTCTATACTCACACCACCTGTGGGCCCAAAGCTCTGGAAGCAGCTGCTCTTCCTCCTTCAAATGCTGTTGCTGCCATTGCCCCCAACTTTACCACCCAAGTGCTGTACCCAGATTGTGATCTCTTCACACTCAGATACTACAGAGTTTTCTCATTGACCTTCTATGCTGTCTTTGGGATTTGTGTATTTAAAAGTCTGAAAACTGCCACAACAGTCAGTGATTACATCCCCTAATGCATGTTCTGGCTCCATCTATGTCAGTGCAGCCCAAGTTGGGCTGCACTCTGATTCCAGTCTGGTGCAATAGACTCTTCTTATCAACCTTCCACACAATCTTTGTCTTCAGATTTGTTTCAGTCTGCCATTTTATTGGTTATGAAGCTTTAGAATTTGTTTAAAGTGATTTTTTATGGGTATTTAAAGGAGTTTGGGTGTGAGCTCATGCAAGACCCTATACTTACTCCACCATCTATGCTCCACTTTAGCTAGATATATGTGTATATATGTATACAGTATTGATATATATAGATGTAAATATATATAGTGTGTATTTATGTATGTACATGTATGTTTATATGTATTGAGTGCATATAGATGTATGTACACTCCTCTTTTCTCACACAGTAGAGAACTTGTAAAAACTCTCATCACCTCACACCTGGATTATTGCCTGCTACTGGACAGCTTTGTTCCAGGTCTCTTCCCACTCCAGTGCTTTTTCTGGTAAGTTATCAAAGGGATTTTCCTAAAGCATAAATTCAATCATGTTATCCTCCAAATTATCAAACTCCAGTTATTCACTATTGTCTGTATGATAAAATACAAATGTGTTTTTTTTGGTGATAAAAGCCCTCCTTCACCTTTCCTCAATAATTTGAGTCTTTTTTTTTTTGCTATTTGGAAGGGGGAAGGCAGGGTATTTGGAGTTAAGTTACATGCCCAAGGTCTCATGGCTAGTATGTGTTAAGTGTCTGAGCCTGGACTTGAATTCAGCTCCTCCTGACCCAGGGCCAGTACTCTCTGTACTGTGACACCTAGCCACTCCTTGAGGTTTTTTTTACAACTTACTCCTTGGTACTTACTTTTTGAACCAATGAAGCTTACCTCCTGGCTCTTGCAGAAACCAGACATTATGTCCTGAGACTCTAGACATTTTCTCTAACTGTATGCAATTCTCTGCCTTCTCTCCTCCAAATATTGACTTCCCTAGCTTCCTTAAAACCCCAACTATAAGGTGAAGCCAAATGGTAGAGTAAAGGCAGGGACTCAACAGAGCTCTCTCTTACAAATACCTATAAAATGATTCTAAAATAAGTCTAGAGCAGAAGAGCCCACAAAAAAAGTTGGAGTGAAACAGATTTGTAGCCCAAGGAAACTTGAAAGGTGAGTAGGAAAGATCTGTTGTTGCACCAAAATGAAAAAGGAGAGCAGTACATTGCAAACCATCAGCACAGATGAGGCACCAGAAATCTCAGAGCAGGATTTGGGGCAACTGAATCAGTGGCAGCAGTGACAGTCAAAATACTAAAAATTGCCTTACTGTAATGGAAAGCAGAGAAGTAGTTCACACCTTGTTTCAGCTATTTAATTAACACCTTGTTTCATTGTATTAAGTAACAGAACATGTGAACTCCACAACTTGTCAACCCTAGAACTTGTGAACTCCTGTGTAGGAGCTAATGAGTATATAAGGACAGCCCTGGGGCTAGGGACAGCAGAAACTGAGAAGAAGCCTTGTAGTGCCAGAGTTAAGAAGCAGACAACTTGTGGAATCCCAGCACCATTTGTCTGCTCTGTCACTGTTAATGTTTGTGTTTCATACTTTGTACAGAAGCCCTAGGATCATACTGGAAGTCCTGAGAGAAGATTTTCTAGTTCTATGTGTACAGAGGTCCTGGAGGAGTGTTCTGGGACTTCACTGCTAATTTGTTCTGACCTCATGGACCTTGTTTGTGGGTCGGTGTTGATTTCTATGTTGATGACTTGTGCTGAATTCTCAGACATTATTGGTGGATTTGAGTTGATTTCACAGGCAGATAGTGAATTGATGATGGTGCTGGCATTGTGCATGAATATTATTGTAGCTCTGTTAAGCTTTGTCTTTCCAGAAACAGCAACTGTGTAGGACTTGAGGTAGACTGGACACTGTGAGCTTCAATATGGAATGGGAACTCAATGAAGAACTGGGCAAAGAGCTGGGCAAGGAACTGGGAGCTACCTGCCTTGGAATCCAGGTTGGATTTGGAGTTGGAACCATGGAAGAGGAACTATGGAAACTGAGAGCCATCCTAGAGGCAAGATGAAAGAAGACTTTACTTGGATATTGTGTACTGACTGAGAAGATTATGATTTACTGTGACCTAGCGGTGGATGACCTGTGTATTTTCCACTACCCCTTTAGAGGTTGCTAAGTAGTGACTGGTGACTGAGTAGTGACTGATGAGTGAATAGTGACTGATGACTTAGTCACTGATTTGTAACTTAGTATTCCCCATGAATGGAGAACTTTGACTATTGTATATTGTGACCCTTAAGGCTTAAGGATGACTGAATGATCGAGGTACTAGATGACTGTACTTTTTTGAAAATTGTTACCACTTTGGTGAAAATTATGGTGCCATTTTAGTGATAAGTCATTGTTAATGCTATATTTTGATTTTCTGTGATTAGTTGTAACATTGTGAATGCTGCAACTTGATTCTTTATGAATGTTTTCTCTGATTTGTTATTGAATAGAGTGTCCACTATACTATGTAATCAGAAACTTAAAGGCTGTTCACAGTAGCATTGTTCTAGAAAGTTGCACTTGCATGGCTTTACATTTATTGAGTTAGTAAAATTAACAACAACATTTATTTAAAAGTACAAAAGCTTAGGAACTTCAAAGAACCAGAGAGGGGGGAGATGTAAAGATACCAGAATCACAATATTATAAGGTTAAATATAATCTCATATTATTGAAGTATAAAACAAGTCATTTTTTATTATTTTAATTTTTTTTCTATTTATAAATATAGCCTGTGAAGTCAAGAATAGGGAGAATGCATAAAATTGAGTAATGGGGAATTTTTAATAGAAAATTTATCAGAAAGTGATTGGGGTGAAATATTGCTGTAAAATCAGATATGATGATCTGGTTGATCCAGAAAAAAAAAGAAAAAAAAACATGAAAATAGTTATGATAGTAGATGCTATCCACCTTCCAAGAAACCAATGAAAAGTGGAAATAAGCATGTTATGGTCTTACATATATGTGTATAAATGCATATTTGTGCGTATTTATGGATATTTTCCATATATGCATATTTGTGTATATTCATGTGTTTAAATGTGTGTGTGCACAAACACATGTATACACACAATTTTCTGTGTTTACTTGCACCATTCTTTGCAGGGGAGCAGCAAATAAAGCAAAAGTACACAGAACAAAATGAGACCTACAAGGGAACAAAGATAAGCTAGATAGCTTTGAAAACAATGATCAGAGCTTATTATATAGATTTTCTTGAAATGGAAATTATTATTTCATAATGAATCTTCTTTTGTGTTCTTCAGTGTCCATGTCAGTGCTTGTTTTTCTTTTCTTATTTTGAACTTAACATAAATTTGAAAACTTTAAAAAATAATATAACTCCTCAGAGAATCTTTGTTGGGTAAAAAATAGATTCTCTGCCATGTTATAATACCATGAATGAGTTACAGATTTCTATATCTGTTTAGGGAGTTCTGTGAATCCTTTGTAATACCTGGTGTTGTGATAAGTTACAAGGATATTCTACCTAATAGAAGCACCAACAACATTTGGTGAACCTATACCTCGAATATTCTTGTTATATTTTAGGACTTTTTTTAGTATAAAGACTGCAAGTGTATATGGGGATGCATAATGTCACTGAGACAGAAATCAATCTATGCATTATTATCCAAGAATGGACATGATCCAACATGTGTGTATACACATATATGTGTGTGTATTTGTGTATACGCACATGTGTGTATTTATATCAACATGCATGCACATATATACATATATTATAGATTTAAATTCACATGTCTTTTAACATATTTTTCTCCCCAATAGAATATTAATCCCTTTGAGTTCAAAGGTATATTTAATCTTATATTTGCAGTCTCAATGCTTAACATATTTCTTGACACTTAGCAGGACCTTAATAAGTGCTAAATGAATTTAATTAAATCTTTGCCAGTCACTATCCGTGCCAAAAAATTATTTCTCCTTTATATAACTGAAATTTCTTGAGTGATAGTAGTCAGTATAACTATAGCAAATCAGTGAAAAATATGAATAAAGAAGATCTCTTAACTAATGGAGGCAATTTAACTTCATTACAGGTTTGAGAAGGATGCAAAATATAGGATTTTATTGACAGGCAATTAGTTATTATGTGCCCGATAGGTGAAAGAAATCACTTTATTGACTATATCTATATTGACTATATAAGCTTCTCTGCCGTGATTTATGACTTTATTCAAATTTTATGGGTTTTTTGTATTGAAAATATTACACCAATAAAAGAATTAGAAGAATTATGTAAAAATTTCATAGTTAAAAGAAACATTCTCAACCCTAGGTCCTGTAACCCATGGCTGGGTAATTGTTGGTACTTTTGTTGTTTGTTTGTTTTTTCCAAATGCTTTATTAACTTCTGATTTACATCATTCATTTCTGCAAGATTTTGAGTTACAAATTTTCTCCCAGTTTTTCCCCGACCCACTGCCCCAAAATAGCAGTCCCACAGGATATCCCCTCCTCTAATCTGCTCTCTCCCATATTTTCTCCCATACCACTTTCGACTTTTCCAGTGCATCTCTAAGCCTCAGTGCCTGTATGTCTTATTTTCCAATGACATGTAAAATAGTATTAATAATAGTATGTGTGTGTGTGGATTTAAACATTTTATTTTAAAACTTTGAATTCTATTTTCATTCCCTTCCTCCCTTGTCACCCACCCATACTGGGAAGATAAGCAATTCAGTACAGGTTGCACATGAGTGGCTAATGCAAAACAATAACATAGTAGATATATTGTAAAAAGCTGACTATAGGGCCTGGCAGGTAGCACAGCAAGCAAGGGCACCGGCCCCAGAGTCGGAACGACCTGGGATCGAATCCAGGCTCAGACACCCAGCACCACACACAGAAATAACTGGCTGTGCAACCGCGAGCAAGTTACTTAACCCAAATGGTTAAAATAAAAAAGACTGACTATATTTCCCTCCCTCCTATTCCATCTCCCAATTGTTCTATTCTCTACTTTGATCCCATACCTTTTCAGAAATGGGTGCTTCGAACTTCCCTTCCCCCCCCCCAGCCATCCTCCCTTCCATTATCCCCCTCTCATCCCCTTCCCTCTTACTCTCCTGTAGGGTGAGATAGCCTATTTAGTGTGTATTTCACTCCTTCCTCAAGTCAAATTCCCTTGCTTTTTCTGTATGAGATAGTTACCCCATTCTCTCTCTCCATGCCTCTCATTATATTCCTCAATTACCTCTTAATATCACCTTTTAAGTATCATCACTTCCTGTTAAATTGGTCCTGTGCACTTTATCTAGGTATACCTGTAAACATATATACACACATTCGCATATGTATTCATATGCCCATATACCCACATATATACATATGTGTGTGTTTATTTGTATTCCTTTCAAAAACTGAGAAAGGTTTCATCAGTTACAATTATTGTTTTTCCATGTAGGAATGTTTATAGTTCAACTTTGATAATTTCCTTATGATTTCTTTTCCCTGTTTACCTTCTCATGCTTCTCTTGCTTCTTGTATCTGAATGTCAAATTTTGTATTCAACTCTGGTATTTTTAACAAAAATGTTTGAAAGTCATCTGTTACACTGAATGACCATATTTTCCCCTGAAACATGACACTCAGTTTTGCTGATTAGGCAACTCTTGGTGTTAATCCTAGCTCCTTTGACTTCCGGAATGTCATATTCCAAGCCCCTCAATCCCTCAGTGTAGAAGCGGCCAGATCCAGGGTTATCCTGATTGTGTTTCCACAATATTCAAATTGTTTCTTCCTGGCTGCTGGTAACATTCACTCCTTAATCTGGAAATTCTGGAACCTGGCTATAATATTCTTAGGAGTTTTCTTTTTGGGATCTTTTTCAGGAGTTGAGTGGTGGATTCTTTCAACCTCTTATTTTGCCATCTGATTCTAAAACATCAGGGAAGTTTTCTTTGAGAACTTCCTGGAGAATTATTTCTAGGTTCCTACTATGATCATTGTTTTCACATAGTCCAATAATTTTTAAATTATCTATTCTGGATCTATTTTCCAGGTCAGTGGTTTTTCCTATGAGATATTCCACCTTGCCTTTTATTCTTTCATTTGTTTGGATGTGTTTAACAGAATCTTGATTTCTCAAAAGTCATTACTTCCATTTGCTCCAATCTAATTCTGAAGCAATGACTCTCCTTATTGAGCTTTTGAGATTGTTTTTCGATTAGGAAAATTCAACTTTTTAAGGCATTCTTCTCCTCATTGCCTTTTTGAGCCTCTTTTGCCAATTGAGTTAGTCTGTTTTTTAGGGTGTGATTTTCCTCATTCAAGTTGTAGGCTCTCATTGTGTAATTTTCTTTCATTGTTTTCATTTCTCTTCCCAATTTTTCCTCCACTCCTCTTATATTCTTCTTAAGGTCCTCTATGGCCTGGAACCAGCTTGTATTTTCCTTTGATGTTTTTGGTGCACTAGTTCTGACTTCACTGTCTTCCTCCTGTTCCATGCTTTCCTCCTTTTTGTCACCAAAATAGGAGTCTAATATTGGAATAATCTGTCTGCTTTGCCTGGTCATGTCACCCCTCAATCACTTGACCCCTGGGCTTTTTGCCACAGTAGGACTCTGCCACCAGACAGGGGAGCTTTAATGCCAAACACTGGGGTTTTCTCAGCTGCCATAGGTATTAGATGGGTGCCCTCTCTGAGGTCTCCAAAAGCTCTGGCAAGCCGGAGACACACCCCAGAACCTCCACCCTAGACTGCAATCCAGATCCAAGCAGATTAAAGGAAGAGAGATTACCCCTCATACTGGTGCTTGGTCCCCATACAATCTGCAAGCTGGGAGCTGAACCTGCCATATGGTGCTGCCTGGCTATGCCGGCATCTCTTCAGCTTCTCCCCCTGGGGGCAAAAGCCATGCCCTCCCACTTACTGGGTCCCAAAGTCCAGACTGCTCTCACCTCTCACGTTGTCCTTCGCATCTATGTTTTGATAAATCTGGAAACAGCCACAGCTGCTTTTGATCTGGAGTCACCCTGGCCAGCTGCTGCTCAGTCAGACCTGCCCTGTGGCTAAAGACTCGGCATGGGGCTGGGTTCGGCTCTCAGAGTGCTGCCCTGGCCGATTCCTGCGGGTCTGCTGGGCTATCCTCAGTGGGATGTTAGCTTCTCTGTCATTTTTCAGGTTCTGCAGCTCCAAAGTTTATTTGGAGTCCCCTTTCTACATGGATTGGGGAAGGTGGAAGCCGGAGCAGCGGGGAGGTTGTGCTTCTATCGATTGTTGGTACCTTGAAATAAAAATAAACAAAACAAAACCAAAACAAACAAAAAAAAAACTTTAGCTCAGATCAATTATAACTTGCTCAGTTAAATCCCAGGACATTTCTCAAGAAAAAAACATGTGGCTTAGTAGGGGGGAAACAATGGATATTCAAAAACTGCTTTGCTGAGTATGACTTTTACATATTAATTATGCCACGTATTTCTTCCTTTTTATATCTGTAAGTATTTGCTTGGGACATAACTCATACTAAATTGTCTAGAAGAAACCACAGAGCTGCTTTGTTAGATAAAATTTCTTGCAGGTAGTAATTTTTGACAATTAATATTATGAATGCTAATGGTATTGGGAGTGGAGAAAATTTCCAGGTTTCTGTAAGATGAAAGAAAATGTCAGAGCGTACAACTTCTGGGAAGTAAAATGGGTCAGAAATGTTAAAATTATCATATTTATGGACAATTTTTTAATAAATATTATTTTTTGTAAATATTTTTTCAATAGACATAATCACATGCACACAAACATACATATCCAAGAAAAAACAAAGGTTAAGTGAATACGAATAGGTTCTTTATTGGTGGCCAGGTCTTGGGGGCTTTTAAATCTTTTTTTTTCTAATTTGCCAGTGACTGGAAACCATTACTGTGTAATGGATACTCAGGACCTTATATAATTTGATTCTGACTTTTCATTGGAAAGAATGACACAAAAGAGGATGGGAAGTTGAAATGTCAATTATAGAAACTTGATTGCACTACACTCATGGATCAAAATTACTATTTAAGATTTGAGTTGCTGATTGGCAGACGGTAAAATACTCTAGATTTTCAACAGCTGAACATCTTGAGTTTAAGAAAGATATGAGGAAATTTGGTTTCTAAGTATAGAACAGTGGTTTGCTTGCCACCTATCAGGAAGGCTCCACTAATCATTTTAAATGACATTGTAGTTTACTACAAAGTATATTGCTCTTGACTCGACATCTCAAAAGGTGAAGGAGTATCTTCCATCCATACGTTCACTAACTTTTCACCATACCATTATATCTCTTGGGACATTTCTATTTTGGGCTTCTTCTAGAAATTCCTCCCAAATAAGCAATCAGCTAAAGGGTACAATCAAGGGTGTGGCAAATAACTAATTCCCATGAAAAAAAAAAGGATGGCTAAGCATTAAAGAATCATAGAATGCATTATTCAATTATTTAAAGTATCATTAATAGTAAATTCTACTGGAAGATTAATATTAAACTCTTTTGGGGACATAGAGAGTTTTGCAAGATTCCTACTTAGCCAGTTGCATTTTATTCTCATGGAACACCATAAATTAAACATCAAGCAGAATTTACTTTCTAATGACCAGTATCTCATAACTACCAATTTCAAAATTTTCTTTTTTATCTTTTATTTATTTATTTTAAATTTTCAGCACTCATTTCCACAAGATTTTGAGTTATAAATTTTCTCCGTTTTTCCCCTAGCCCCACCAGAAGATATCAAGACTACTGAATAACCCTTCCTCTAATCAGCTTTTTCTTATATCCTTCCCCATTCCCCTCAACTTTCTATTAGGACAAGATGGATGTTGATACACCAGTATCTGTATATCTTATTTCTCAGTTAGTTGTAATTTTCTTTAATGACTTTGATTTCCAGGTTCTTTCTATTCTTACCTCCTCAACCACCACAATTGGAAGAAAAGCAATTAAACTAGGTTTTACAAGTTTAGTTACACAAAACATATTGTTATATTTCAAAGGACTAACTATATTTCCCTACATGCTATCCTACCCCACAGTTATTCTATTTTATTTTTTGCCTTTTGAATGCTAATTGGGGTTTAGTAACTTGCCCAAGGTTAGAAGGATAGGTTTTTGTCTGGGGGGGGGTGTTAAGTGTCTGAGGTGGGAACCAAAGTAGGGTCCTCCTGACTCGGAGTTGGCACTTTTACCCACTGTGCCACCTAGCTACCCCTACTCATTCTATTTTCTGTGTTGACCCTGTCCTTTTTCTTTTTTTTTTTTTTTAAAGCAATTGGGGTTAAGTAACTTGCTCAAGGTTACACGGCCAGTTATTGCTGGGTGTGGTGCTGAGTGTCTGAGCTCGGATTTGATCCAGGTCATCCCGACACTGGAGCCAGTGCTCTTACTCGCTGAGCCACCTGGCCGCCCCTAAGCAATTGGGGTTAAGTAACTTGCTCAAGGTTACACGGCCAGGTGTTTCTTGGTGGGTACTAAGTATCTGTGCCCGGATTCGATCTCCAGGTCTTCTCAACACTGGAGCCGGTGCTCTTACTTGCTGTGCTACCTGGCCGCCCCGTCCCTGTCCTTTTTCAAAAGTGTGTGCTTCTAACTACACGCTCCCCCAGTCTGCTGTCCCTTCTATCATTCCCCCCTTTTATAGCACTCCTACTTTTCTGTAGGGTAAGATACCGAATTGAGTGAGTATGTTATTCTCTCCTTAAGCTAAATTCAATGAGAGTAAGGTTGTCCCATTCTCTTTCACCTTTCTTCTCTTCCCCTCCATTGTAACAGTTTTCTCTTGCCTCTTTCATAAGAGATAATTTACCCTGTTCTATCTCTCCCTTTCTCCTTCTCCCATTATACTGCTCTCTCATCTCTTAATTTTATTTTTAAATATCATCCTTTCTTATTCAATAGATCCTGTTCCCTCTACCTTTGCATACATGTACACACATATAAACAGACTCACATATGAGTTTATACGTACATACACCCACCTAGACATACATATATGTATGTATACATACATATTATGCATATTTTTCCTTAAATTATGCTCATTCTGAGAAAAGTCTCCTGGGTTACAATTATACCTTTTCCATGTAGGAATGTAAATAGTACAACTTTAATGAGTTCCAAATAATTTCTTTTTTTCTGCTTCACTTCTCATGCTTCTCTTGCTTCTTTTTCAAATTATCTGGTCAGCTCTGTACTTTTTTTTTCATCAAGAATGCTTGAAAGTCCTCTATTTCATTGAATGACAATATTTTCCCCTGAAGCATTATACTCAATTTGGCTGAACGGGTGATTCTTACTTTTAATCCTAGCTCCTTTGACCTCAGGGATATCATATTCCAAGCTCTTCCATCCTTCAACATAGAATATACTAGATATTGTGTTATCCAGACTATGCTTCCATAATACTGAAAGTGTTTCTTCCTGACAGCTTGTTATATTTTCTCTTTGATCTGGTAACTCTAGAATGTGGCTATGATATTCCTAGGAATTTTCTTTTGGGGATATTTTTTCAAGAGGCAATGGGTGAATTCTTTCAATTTCTGCTTTGCTCTCTGCTTTTGGAATATCAGGGCAATTTTCCTTGAGAATTTCTTGAAGGACAATTGCAAGACTCTTTTGATCATGGTTTTCAGGAAGTCCAATAATTTTAAAATTGTCTTTCCTGAATGATTTTCCAGGTCAGTGTTTTTTTTTTCAATGAGATATTCACATTGCCTTCTTTTTTTCATTTGTTTGAATCTGTTTTACAGTATCTTTATTTCTCATAATGCTATTAGCTTCCATTTGCTCCAGTCTGATTTAGAAAGAATAATTTCCTTCCATGAGCTTTTGAAATTCCTTTTCCATCTGGGTACTTTTGTTTTTTAAGTCATTCTTCTCCTAGCTGGATTTTTGGACACCTCTTGCCATTTGAGCTTGTAGTATTTTTTTAAAGGTTTATTTTCTTTAGTATTTTGGGGGATCTCTTTTAGCAGACTGTTAACTTGCTTCTTATGATTTCCTTGCATAATTCTCATTTCTCTTCCCAAATTTGTTAAGAGTCATATTTTACAGCTATTTGTGGTGGCTGGTGCAGGAGCTCACTCAAGTTCCTGCTTTTACTCTGTCATCTTGGCTCTATCCCCACCCCTCCTCCCCGCGAAACTTTTCAAATTAACAGCACCATGAAGTAAAAGAGAGTTGTAAAGAAAGAGGAAATGAGAGGAAATGGGTCTTCATTATAAGCTCCACCATTTGCTTCCCATCTTCATGTGGAAAGCTACTGTCCAGGCCTAACACTGTCATGTGACTGAAGTAAATTTGTTGTCCTTCCAATGCCTTAATATTATACCTTCTTTTAACCTGGAAGGCTGTGATCCAAAATATTAAAAATTTCTTATTTTATCTTGGGCCAAGGGACAGCTCGGAGTCAATCCAGTCACTTTAATACCAAAAAATCTATCCAGTCTAGGCCCACCACACTGAGTGGAGAATTTAAAATATTTGCCATATCTAAAGGGCCAACAATGAGTCACTTTTTCCTTTTAGTCCTTTGAAGATTTCAAGTGAGCTCTGGATGGAGGTTTCCGTGGTTTACAGATTAATTCAGTCTTACCATTCACAACATCTACCTTTTTCTGTAGATTAGATTGCATATGCAATCTCAGACAGAACATTTATTTTTATTACCAAAGTGGTACAATCTGATTTGTAAGACTCTCCACAGCAGTAGAAGTAAGGTCATAATAAATGTAAATCACTTTTGCTTTGTTCAGCAAAACTCCTATGTTACCATTGAGAGGAACTGTATAAAACATGGGAAAATTGTAGCTTCAATTGACTTTTTCTCAATAACCATTTACAAAGTACCAAAAGTGGGAGACAAGATGGGGAAGTAAAAGCAGGAACTTGTTTAAGTTCTTGCTCTATCCACCTCCAATATCAGTAAAAAATGACTCTAAATAAATTTTAGTGCTATAGAACCCACAAAGTGGCATAGAGGGACAAATCTCCCACTTAAGGCAGCTGGCAGGCCAACAGGAGGGGACTATCATAACGAATGGGAGCAGAGCACAGACCTGCATGGGGCTGCCCCAGTCAGGTTACACAGAATGGTCAGAAAAGACTTCAGGAGAGTGAATCCCTGGCAGCTGTGACAGTTTCCATACTTCTTTTCCCATACCAAAAAGAAAGTAAAAGATCAGAGGGGAAACTCTATTGATCCTCAGCAAGAGAAGAACATGGCTGGGCCCTGGCTCCCCAATGTGGGAAGTGGAGGTGGCAGACTCTACAGCTGCTACAACGGTGGCTAACACCTAGGCTCCAGACTCACAAATCATAGGGGAAGGAAATGACTGTCAAGAGAATAACTGCGGAATATTTTGGTGGAGCTGAGGCAGGATTCTCCTGCTTTGCCCTGTCTGCATCTGGGTGCCAGTATTGGTTAGTGGTCCTAGGATGAGGACCACTAGCATGTTAGAGTTTGATAAGGCTGTGGAGAGACAGTGCTCCTTATAATTCTGAGGCAGGTACCTGTGAGAAGCTTAGAAAATGCAGGGCAAAACCTCAGAAGTTTGGGTCATAGTACTCTCTACTCTGAAAGCAGAGTTATAAAGTGGCAAAGAGCTCAAAAGTCAAGTAAATGACTGGAAATATGAGCAAACAGAGGAAGAAATATCTAACTATAAAATATTTTTTGGTGACAAAAATGATCAAAATATTGGACCAGAAGAAGACAACAAAGTCACAATTCCAGCATCAAAAGCCTCCAATAAAAATATAAACTGGTAACAGACTGTGGAGGAGCTCTGGAAGGATTTTGCAAATCAAGTAAGAGAAGAATAGGAAAAATTGGGAAGTGAAATGAGAATGATACAAGAAAATCATAAAAATGAGTCAACAGCATTTTAAAGGAGAACCAAAAAATACTGAAGAAAGGAACACCTTAAA
This sequence comes from Petaurus breviceps papuanus, assembly GCF_028583685.1. NCBI lineage: Eukaryota > Metazoa > Chordata > Mammalia > Diprotodontia > Petauridae > Petaurus > Petaurus breviceps. The sequence goes on from NW_027185653.1 coordinate 2,753,758, forward strand.
AATAATCTAAATGAGATGGTAAAAGGGATACAAAAAGGAAATGAGGAAAAGAATGCCATAAAAGAACAAAATTGGCCAGATGGAAAAGGAATTTCAAAAAAATTCAAAAGCTCAATTAAGAAAATAATTCCTTCAAAATTAGATTGGAGCAAATGAAAGCTAATGACTCTATGAGAAATCAAGGTACTATACTATAAAATGAGATACTAATGAATAAAAAATTGGAAGGTAATATGAATTATATCATTGGAATACCACTGACTTGTAAAATATATCCAGAAGTGATCATTTTAAAAATACTGGATAACCTGAATACCATGATCAGAAAAAGAGCCTAGACATCCTCTCTTGAGAAATTATCAACAAAACTTATACTGACATTCAAGAACCAGAAGGCAAAATAGTCATTGAAATAATTCACTGATCACTTCTTGAAAAATGTCCCCAAAAGAAATCAACTATGAATAATATAAGTAATTCCAGGATTCCCATCAAGAATAAATTATAAAAATGTGTCAGGAAGAAACAGTTTGACTATTGTGGAAACACAATCAGTATAACACAAGATCAAGCAGCTTCTACCTTAAACGATTTCAGGGCTTGGAATATGATATAACAGAGGTCATAGAAATTAGGATCACCTACCTAGGAAAACTGAGTACAATACTTCAGGAGAAAATGTGGAAATTCATTGAAACAGAAGACTTCAAAGCATTATTTTTTTTTGGAATGTTTCAGATGAAATTTATTTTTATTTTTTTCTTTTCTTTTTTAATCTCTCTTTTAATTTTTTTTTAATATTAGTTCATCTATTTCCACAAGAATTTGAGTTACAAATTTTCTCCCCAATTTTCCCTACACACCACCCCAAAACAGCATCCTGACTGAATATCCCTCCTCCAATTTACTCTCTCCCATATTTTCCCCCATGCTCCCTTCACTTTCCAGTAGGGAATGATGGATCTCTATGCCCCAGTGCCTGTATATCTCATTTCCAAGTTACATGTATTTTTTTCATTTCCTATTAAATTTGTCCTGTGCCCTCTATCTGTGTCTACCTGTAAATATATATACACACATTCACATATGTATTCATATGCCCGTATACCCTCCGATATAGTAGACATATGTGTATATATATGTATGTATATGTATACACACACATATATAATTATATATGTGTGTATATACCTATATATTTATATACATTGCATTCACCGCTTTTCATAAAAAAAGTTTCATCAATTACAATTATCATTTTTCCATGTAGTAATGTTAATAGTTCCATCTTTATAAACTCCTTATCGTGTCTTTTCCCTGTTTACATTCTCTTGCTTCTTGTATCTGAATGTCAAATTTTCTATTCAACTCTGGTTTTTTCATCAAGAATAGTTGAAAGTCCTTTTTTCCACTAAATGACCATATTTTCCTCTGAAACATGATACTCAGTTTTTCTGGGTAGGTGATTTTTGGTTTTAATCCCAGTTACTTTGCCCTCTAGAATATCATATTCCAAGCCCTTTGATCCCTCAGTATAAAAGATGCCAGATCCTAGGTTATCCTAATTGTGTTTCCACAATATTAAAATTGTTTCTTCCTGGCTGCTTGTAATATTCTCTCGTTCATCTGGGAATTTCAGAAACTGGCTGTAATATTCCTAGGAATTTTTTGGGGGGATCTTTTTCAGGAGGTGATGGGTAGATTCTTTCCACCTCTATTTTGCACTCTGGTTTTAAAACATCAGAAGAGTTTTCCTTGAGAATTTCTTGGAGGATGATTTCTAGGTTCTTTCTTTGATCATGGCTTTCAGGTAGTCCAATAATTTTTAAATTATCTCTCCTGGATCTATTTTCCAGGTCAGTGGTTTTTCCAATGTGATATTTCACATTGGCTTCTATTCTTTCATTTGTTTGGATGTGTTTAATAGCATCTTGATTTCTCATAAAGTCATAAGCTTCTATTTGCTCCTATCTAATTCTGAAGGAATGACTCTCCTCATTGAGCTTTTGAGATTCTTTTTCCATCTGGCAAATTTGGCTTTTAAGGCATTCTTCTCCTCATTGCATTTTTGAGCCTCTTTTGCCATTTGAGTTAGTCTGTTTTTTAAGGTGCTATTTTCCTCAGTCAGACTGTTGACCCTCATTTTGTAATTTTCTTGTATCGTTCTTATTTCTCTTTTCATTTTTTTGATCCACTTCTCTTATTTGCTTCTTCAGGTCCTCTGTGGCCTTCAACCAGCTCATATTTTTCTTTGATGTTTTTGGTGCAGGAGTTCTGACTTCACTGTCTTCCTCCTGTTCCATTGCCTTTTGCCTTCCTGTTCTTCCCCTCCATTGTAACCATTTTCCCTTACCTCTTCTATATGAGATAGTTTAAACCATTCTGTCTCTCCCTATCTCCTATCATTAGATCCCTCTCTCAACTCTTGATTTCACCTTTTAAATATCATCCCTTCCTGTTAAATTGGTCCTGTGGACTATATCTATATATACCTCTCAACATATATACACACATTCATATTTGTATTCATATACCCATATACCCTCCTATATAGACACACACATACACACACACACACATATATTTCTTTTCCCTTAAACTATTTTTATACTGAGAAAAGTTTCATCAATTCCAATTATTGTTCTTCCATGAAGGAATATGAATAGTTCAACTTTGATAAGTTCATTCTGATTTCTTTTCCCTGTTTACCTTCTCATGCTTCTCTTTCTTCTTGTACCTGAATGTCAAATTTGGTATTCAACTCTGGTTTTTTTCATCAAGAATGCTTGAAAGTTCTATGACACTCGATTTTGCTTGGTAGGTAATTCTTGGTTATAATTCCAGCTCCTTTGACCTCCGAAATATCATTTTCAATCCCTTTGATCCCTCAGTGCAGAAGCTGCCAGATCTATTGTCATCCTGATTGTGTTTCCACAATATTTAAATTGTTTCTTCCTGGCTGCTTGTAATATTCTCTCCTTGATCTGAGAATTTCAGAGCCGGACTATAATATTCATAGGAGTTTTATTTTGGGGATCTTTTTCAGGAGGTGATTGGTGGAATCTTTCAACCTCTATTTTGCTCTCTGGTTCTAAAACAGCAGGGCAATTATCCTTGAGAATATCTTGAAGGATGATTTCTAGGTTCTTTTTTTATCATTGCTTTAATGTAGTGCAATAACTTTTAAATTATCTCTCCTGGACCTATTTTCCAGGTCAGTGGTTTTTCCAATGAGATTTTTCACATTACCTGCTTTTTTTTTTCCATTTGTTTGGATCTGTTTAAAAGTATCTTGATTTCTCATAACGTCACTAGCTTCTGTTTGCTCCAATTTAAATCTGAAGGAATGATTCTCTTCATTGAGCTTTTGAGATTCTTTTTCCATCTGGAAAATTCAGCTTTTTAAGGCATTCTTCTCCTCGTTGGTTTTTTGAGACTCTTTTGCCATTTCAGTTTGTCTATTTTTAAGGTGTTATTTGCTTCATAAAAATTGTTGACTCTCTTTTCATGATTTTCTTAAATAATTCTCATTTCTCTTTCTACTTTTTCCTCTACTTCTCTTACTTCATTTTCAAAATCCTTCTTGAGCTCCTCCATCACCCATAACCAATTCATATTTTTCTTGTAAGCTTTTGGCTCAAGAATTCTGACTTTGTTGCCTTCCTCCCATTCTGTGCTTTGATCCTTTCTGTCCCCCCAAAAATAAAATAAGGTTTAACTGCTGTGCTTGTTTTTCTTCCTTTGCTTGCTCATATTTCCACTTAATTAGTTGGATTTGGAGCTTTTTGCGACAGTAGAATTCTGCTTCCAGAAAGGAAAGCTTTGTCCCAAATAACTGGTGTTTTTGTAGCTTCCCCCTTATTATTTTTCTTCATACCTCTTACCTTTGTTCTTTCCTTACTCCTTATTAGGTAAGATAGATTTTAATGCACAACTAAGTTTGGATGAATGAATGTGCCTGGGTCTGCATACACACATACACAAGTGTACACACACTCACATATTGTGTGTATATAAATACATTAATATGGATGCATACATATATATACAAAGGCAAGCAAATAGGCAAACACACAAATGCACACGTACATATACATATATTATATATGTCTATATATACACATACATATAATATACCTATAAGTGTACATATATATTTCCTTCTTATTTCCTTATTTTAATAATTTGTGATGAGAATAAGGTTCAAGCATTGAACCCCCTTTATTATTAAAAAAAACACCTTGTTTTGAGACTCTTTTACATATGAAAATTTGCCTCCTTCTGCTTTTGTCTTCCCCCTTCACCAAGGGCATCCTTCTTTCTTATCCCTATATGTTTTTATCTCTTTTTTTTGTTTGTTTTTGGGGAGTTAGAGATGATCCCAACATAATTCAAAGGCATTCCCTCTTTCTATGCATATTCTTGCTAACTGTCCTAATAATGACAATGTTCTTAGGATTTTGATGCATTATTTTCTCATACAGGAAAATAAACAGCTTACCTCCATTGAGTCCCTTAGGATCATTCTTTTGTGATTACTTTTTAAAGCTTCTCTTAAGTATTTTGTTTGTTTCTCATTTTCCAAGGAACTCTGGACATATAATTAGGAATGAAATCCTCTAACTTGTGAAATACCTATTTTCCCCCTAAAGGCTTATATGCAGTTTTCCTGCCAACATTATTCTTGGTTGTACTGCTAATTCCTTTGTCATCTGTAGTATCCCAAACCCTCACCTTCTTTTATGTAAAAAACTGCTATTTATGTGTGTGTTTGTGAGAGAGAGAGAGAGAGAGAGAGAGAGAGAGAGAGAGAGAGAGAGAGAGAGAGAGAGAGAGAGAGAGAGAGAGAGAGAGAGAGCGAGAGAGAGAGAGAGAGAGAGAGAGAGAGAGAGAGAGAGAGAGAGAGAGAGAGAGAGAGAGAGAGAGAGAGAGAGAGAGAGAGAGAGAGAGAGACAGAGAGACAGAGAGAGAGAGAGACAG
>NW_027185653.1:2758837-2812104 GCF_028583685.1 Petaurus breviceps papuanus
AGAGAGAGAGAGAGAGAGAGAGAGAGAGAGAGTTTCTGTTCTTGACTGGGATTTCATGATATTTTCACTTTGTTTTCTTTTTCTTCTGCATATGTGGAAGGGTTTCTCTTTGAACTGGGAGTTGTGGAATTTTGTTATAATATTCCCTGGATTTTTCATTTTAGGAACTCTTTCAAGACATGATTAGTTGATTCTTTTTATTTATATTTTTTCCTCTGCTTCTACAATATTTGAATACTTTTCCTGGATAATTTCTTGAACTTTGATATATGTCATTTTTAATTTTGATCATAGTTTATAGGTAGTTCATTGATTGTTTTTTTTTCTTTTTATTAATTTATTTTAAACTTAAATACACAATAAAAAAGAAAAACACATTATAAATTTAAATTCTGAAACTTAAATAGAAAAAAAAACATTGCTATGTGTACAGTAAAAGTAAGAGAGGATTAAAATATATAAAGCAATAAATTTCCATTTCAAGAAAGTGACACATTTCTTTGGAGAAGATAATTACTCTTTTTCCACTGTTCCTAAATGGTATTACTTTGTAAAGTAACTTCATACTGTACTCTATCTCAATCTTTCTTTCAAACTACCAATTACTAATATCAATCTTAGACATATATTTTATCTCTCTTGGTAGAAAAAGTAAATAGGGGGTGGAGTCAAAATGGCATAACTGAAGCAGTAACTCTTCCAAGCTCCTCTGGAAATTTCATCACTAAACTTTAAAATGTGAATCTGAACATGTTTTAGAGTTTTAGAATCCACTGAGAGACAGAGGGTGGCAGAATCCAGACCAGTAAAGTGCCCACTTGAGTCTGGGAAGAGGGAGAATGGAGCACAGGGTAGCAGCACCAGCCAGACCAGAGAGTGGACTACAGCAGAGAGAGAAGGGGCCACAGCCAGCAGATTCATCCACCCAAGGGTGATTCACAGCCTCTCACAGGAAATATGGATCCATCAGAGCTGGGTAAGAGAAAGCACAGGTCCCACAGAAGAGACAGCAGCTTCTCCTGGGGCTATCAGCCCACAGCCTCAAAGTTTAAATATCACCTGCCTGATTTTCCAGGGGCCAGGATGGCAAAATAAGCTCTGGCTGCTCCAATTCCCCTCCCTGACCTAGAAAACCCAGAGATAAATGTCCCACCCAGAGTAAAATCCTGAAATAGTGGATATAGCTTCTGTTTCAGGAATTAATAAGAAAGGGTGTAACTGAGGCAGTTAGGAGCCTGAAGAGAAGGGTGGGAGGGGTTACAACAAGCCCCATTTCATATGACCAACAAAAGCTTCCAAAGCCCAAGTGTTGGAGCCAGCAAGTACTAACAACAGAAACCCACGTGGACCACCTCACTACTTGGGGAATCTGAAGACATCAGCACTTCAGGCCACCACCAGCTGAGTCTGCCTGAGCTGTAGTCCAGGGGAAGAGAGGCAGAAATCTGAAGCAGGAGACCATCCCTCCCTCACTGGTTACTCTATGAGTTTCAGGGTAACTCAGCAGAAACACTAAGAGTCCTAGGCTTGGCCTAAATCTAGACACACAGAGGCTATAGCACACAAAGTCAACAACCAGGCCTTTAGCTACCAGCATGAAAAATTAGGGTATAGGAAAGTAAAATGGGAAGGAAACAAACTGAGAAGGGAAAGGTAAGAAAATCTATGAGAGCTTATTATAATAAGCAAAATAGAGGACAACATGGACTCTATACTTCCACCTGAGACCACAGAAGGAAATATGAACTGGTCTCAAGCCCAAAAACATTCTTGGAGGAGCTAAAGAAAGATTTTAAAACGCAAATTAGAGCAGTGGAAGATAAATTTATATCTACAACGACCAAATTAGAAAAAAAAAAGTCTCACTGAAAAAAACAAATCCTTAAAAAGTAAAATTTCTGACCTAACTGAAGAAAATAACTCCCTAAAAAGGACCTTCAAAAACTAAACAAGGAAAATAATTCACTAAATTTAGAATCAGTCAAATTGTGCAGCACTCTATGATGCCCCATGAGTCAATCAAACAAAATATGAAGATTGAAAAATTAGAAGAAAGTGTCAATATCTCACTGGAAAAACAACTGACCTGGAGAACAGATCCAGGAAAGATAAAGTAAGAATTATTTGTCACCAGAAAGCCATGATGAAAAAAGCAGCATAGATAGAATCTAAGAGATTGTCAAAGAAAATTGTCCTGAAGTCCTAGAATCAGAATTAAAAAATAGTTATTGAAACAATTTACCAGACTCCTCCTGAAAGAGGTCTCAAATTGAAAACTCCAAGAAATATAGTAGCCAAATTCCCGAATTACAGGCTTAAGGAGAAAATACTGTAAGAAAACAGAAAGAAACAATTGAAATATCGTTGAACAAAAATCAGGATTGCACAGGACCTAGCAGTTTCTTTCTTTCTTTTTTTTTTTTTTTTGGCTTTTTCAGAGGGCAATCTGGGGTTAAGTGAATTTTCCAAGGTCACATGGCTTGTTTTTGTGTTGTGTCTGAGGCTGTATTTGAACTCAAGTCTTCCAGACTCCAGGGCCGGTGCTCTATTCACTGTGCCATGGAGCCACCCCCAGATCTAGCAGGTTCTACATTAAAAGAGGAGAGGCATTGTAATATTATATTTTGCAAGGCAAAGAACTAGGACTGCAACAAAGGATCAATTATCCAGCAAAACTGAACATAATCTTTCAGGCAAGGAGATGGTCATTTAATGAAATACGGGATTTCCAGACTTTCCTGATAAAAAAGCCAGAGCTCAATGGAAAATTTCATCTCCAATTACAAGATTCAAGAAAAACATAAAAAGGTAAACTAGGAAAACATGCACTCACACACACATGCACATAACTTGGGATGCAATAAAAAAAACTGTTTACAATCCTATATGAGAAACTGATACCTGTCAATATTGACATTTATAATATCATCATGAGCTTTAAAAGGAATATACATAGACAGAGGGTATAGATGAACTAATCTGATGATAAGGAAAAAAAACTTAATAATGGGTTCAATGGGATGGTAATGGGATAAAAGGAAAGAATGCGGGAGAAAAAGGTAAATCATGCCATTTTAAGAGGAATGATATCATACTATAGTAGAGGGGAAGGAAAGAGGGAGATAAACATCATTTCAACATTATTCTCATTGGTTCTGGTTCAAAGAAGAATTAACAAAGTCAATTATGTTTAATATTCTAATATCAAAAAATACAAAAAACTCATAATAGAGCAAAAGGAGGGAGGGAGAGGAGCACTGCTTGAAATTTACTCTCATTAGTTTTGCATCAAAGAGTGAATATCATATTCTGATAAGTATAAAAATCTATTATACCCCATAGGCAATAGGAAGGATAAGGTTGGGATATGAATGGGGGAGTAAGGAGGGAGGGAATTAGAAGAAAATGGAAAAGTTAGGCAAAGAAGGTGGGTTCACAGGGAGGGCATACTGAGAGAGGTGGTTTTCAAAAGTAAAACCCTTAAGGATAGGAAGGAAGAAGGAAGAGACAAAATCATAAGCAGGCAAGGGAATAGGATGGAGGGAAAGAGAGATATAGTAATAATTACTGTGAATGGCAATAGGACGAACTCTCCCTACAATGGAGGAGGATAGCAGACTGGATTAAAAGAAAAAAAAAACATAATTCCGTAATGGGCTGTCTACAAGAAACACATTTGAAACAAGAAGATTCACGCAGGATAAATTTAAAAGGGGGAGTAGAACATATTATGTTGCAGCTAAATCTGAAAAAAGCAGAAGTAGCAATCTTTATCTCAGAAAAAGCATAAAGAAAAATAGATCTAATTAAAAGTGATAAGGAAGTAAACTATATACTGCTAAAAGGCACCATCAAGAATGAAACAATAACATTACTTAAAATACATTTACCAAGTGGTATAGCATTCAAATTCCTAGACAATAAGTTAAGGGAATTAGAGGAAGAATTAGATAGCAAAAATATACTAGTGGGGGACCTTAATCTCCCTCTCTGAAGTTGATAAGTCTAACCTCAAAATAAAACAGAAAGAAGTTAAGGAGGTGAATAGAAATTAAAAGAGGCTAGATATGATAGATATCTGGAGGAAACTGAATGAGGTTAAAAAGGCATACACATTCCTCTCAGTGATACATGGCATATCCACAAAAATCAAACACATACTAGGGCATAAAAACCTCACAATTCATTGCAGAAATTCAGAAATATTAAATGCATTATTCTCAGTCCATGATACAATGAAAATCATATTCAATAAAGGACCATGGAAAGATAGACTAAAAACTAATTGGAAACTAAACAATTTAATCCTAAAGAATGAGTAGATCCAACAAGAAATTATAGAAATAATCATTAACTTCATTCAAAAAATGGCAATAATGGGACAACCTACCAAAATTTGTGGGATGTAGCAAAGGCAGGTCTTAGGGGAAATTTATATCCCTGACTGCAAACATGAATTAATTAGAGAAAAGGGATGTCAATGAATTGGGCATGCAATGGAAAAAAAACTAGACAAAGAACAAGTTGAAAACACCCAATTAAATACTAAATTAGAAATAGTGAAAACCAAAGGATAGATAAATAAAATTGAAACTAAGAAAATTATGGAATTAATAAATAAAACTGAGCTTGTTTTATGAAATAAAACGATAAAATTAATAGACCCTAAGACAATATGATAAAAGAAAGAAAGAAGAAAACCAAATTATGAGTGTCAAAAATGAAAAGCATGAATCTACCTCCAATGAAGAGGAAATTAGACCAATAATTAGGAATTATTTTACCAAATTGTATGCACATGAATTTTACAATCTTAGTGAAATGGGTGAATATTTATAAAAATGTAAGTTGACCAGATTAACTGAAGTGGAAGTAAATTACTTGAATAATGCTATCTCAGAAAAAGTAATTGAACAAACCATCAATCAACTCCCTAGGAAAATATCCCCAGGGCCAGATGCATTTATTAGCAATTCTATCAAACATCTAAAAAAAATTGACTGCAATACTTTCCAAAATATTTGGGAAAATAAGTGAAGAAGGAGTCCTACCTAATTCATTTTATGATACAATTATGATACTGATACCAAATCAGGAAGAGATAAAAATGAGAAAGAATATTGTAGACCAATTCCCCTCATGAAAATAGATGCAAATACTTTAAATTAAATGTTAGAAGAAAGATTACAGCAACTTATCACAAGAATAACACACTTTGATCAGGTAGGATTTATTCCAGGAATGAAAGGATAGTTTAATATTAGGAAAAACATCAGTATAATTGATCATATAAATAATAAAGCTAGCAGAAAGCACATGACTATCTCTATAGATGCAGAAAAGGCTTTTGACAAAATAGAACATCCATTCCTATTAAAAACACTAGAAAGTATAGGAATAAATGGAGCCTTCCTTAAAATCATAGGTAGCATTTTTAAAGCCATCAGTAAATATTATATGTAATGGATATAAGCTAGAAGCATTTCCAATAAGATCAGGAGTAAAACAGGGGTGTCCACTATCTTCCCTCTTATTCAATCTGGTACCAGAAATGTTAGCAGTAGCAATTAGAGAAGAAAAAGAAATCAAAGAAGTCAAATTAGGCAAAAAAGAGACCAAGCTATCACTCTTTGCAGATGATATGATGATATACTTAGAGAATCCTACAGATTTTAGTAGAAAACTACTCAAGACAATAAATAAATTTGTCAAAGTTGCAGGATATAAAATAAACCCACATAAATCCTTAGAATTCTTGTATATTTTCTAATGAAACCCAACAGCAAGACATAGAAAGGGAAATCCCATTTAAAGTTACGCTAGACGTTACAAAATATTTGGGAAACTACCTGGCAAAACTAATCCAGCACCTATATGAACACAACTACAAAACAGTTTTTACACAATTAAAGTCAGATCTAACTAATTGGAAAACAACAATTACTCATGTCTGCATGGAGCTAATATAATAAAAATGACAATTTTATCTAAATTAAATTACATATTTAGTATCATACAAATCAATTTGCCAAAAAATTACTGTATAGAATTAGAAAAAATAGTAACAAAATTCATTTGGAAGAAAAAAAGTTCTAGAATATCAAGGAAATTATTGAAAAATCATGCTAGGGAATGTGGCCTAGCTATACCACATTTTAATCTCTATTAATTAAGCTGTAGTCATTTTGGGGAGTCAAAGACACCTGATCCAGGACTCAGATAATTATCCAATGATAGGGGATAAGAATGTCTTTGAGATATGACTTTGTATTAAGAAAGCTCCTGATTTCTTTGTTATAGGTTACACTTATCAGGATGTTACTTGAGTTCTGAGATCTATAGTCTATACCCCAAGATTTTATTTATTTAGAGCTAAAATATTTGATTTAGCACTCAGGTATCTTTGGATGGTCATCTCTAAATGTGATGTCTTTTGAGGATTGCAGCTTTGGCTTTGAAGTTTGCTCTCAATTGTAACTATTTATGGCTGAGGCTGCCTTAGCAGGTACTTGAGTCCTAGATCAAAGGTCTTACACTAAGACTTTATTCTCCTAGATAACAAGTAGTTTACAAATTAACTATTCTGTGTTACCTCCAGGATAAGAAAGACTAAGATAAGGATAGGAAAACTTTTGTCCCCTTCCTTTGTCTCATTGCTCTATAAAAACCTTGTAATGAGAATTCATAAATAGAGTTCATCATTCTTCCTTGAACTATACACATGGCCTGGTCATTTCTTATTCATGTCTTCAAATCATGCTAAGTGCTGGACACTGAGCTGCCCACGAAAAATGGTGCCTATGAGGGACACATAGAAACCTGAAAGTAAGGTCAAGGGATGGCTAGGTGTTGCAGTGAGTAAAGCACCAGCCCTGGAGTCAGGAGGACCCAAGTTTGGTTCCGGCCTCAGACACTTAACACCCCTCCACACACACACAAAAAATAGTTGTGTAACATTGGGAAATTTACTTAAAGCCAATTGCTCCCCAAAAGGCAAAATAAATAAATAAAGTAAGGTCCACAGGTGAGATTACTCTTAGTAGCAGAAGGAGCTCCAAAAATCAGAAATCACAGGGTAAGGGAACTTTTTTAAATCAATTCTTAGTCATTCTATTTCTGATATAAGGATTTTTAAGCTTTCTATTACCATGAGTCAAATGCATAGGGTATAGTTCAAAGACCAGAAACAATATTTTCAAATATTAAAGAAAGCAGTGAAAGAAAGGATTTGTTACCATGAAGGAACAATTAGTGGAATTTTATTTAGTGTTTTTGGAACATTGTAGCCCTGATTTTCCATGTGGTGGTGTAATAGAATGGGAAACAGAAGGAAAACAGATAACTGAGAAACTAGGAAAAGAAGGAACCCAGAATTTCCCAATTTCTGCTTTGTTTTTTTATATGGAATATATTAAAGATATGTTTAACATCAGGTATGGAAGTGCCAAAGGTGGCACACTTAGATGTAATGCTGCTTTATTTACACTGTATTTATAGCAAGTCAAAAAAATATATACAAAAAGTATCAGGAAAAAATTATAAAAAATATAACAAAAAATTACTTGCATGAAAAATGTGAGCAGAAGTTTTAAGGTTTATGGGTAACCTTTCTTCCAATCTAATTGTGGCCAAGTTTGATTGTGGGAAAGCCTGTTAAAAATAATATTAATCAAAATAATAATAAGTAAAAAGGGATGTTTTTCCCTCAGATTTAAGAGGCAGACTAGGAAACATTTAACCATTCTCCTGCCTCTTTTAAAAGAGGAAAGTTTTGTGTATCAGTATGCAACAGAAGTTTAATTTCATTTGGCCCTAAGGCAAATTTAGAACATATAAAGATCTGAAAAAGAAATACTTAAAAGCTTTTTAACTCTAGCTAGTACAGGACAGACATTGGTGCCACTGGACTTTTTCTATCTTCTCCATACTGTACCTGGGCATTAAAAGACTTTTGCTTTCTTTAAAAGAAAAAAAAAATTAGACATCATTGAAGTTCACAGTACAGGTTAAATTAGCTATAAACTTTCTTTAAAAGTCACTCTTCACTAAAAGTGAGGGCTGAATGATAATGAGGATACTTAAATCTTAAATACTCCTCCCCAATCTAGATAAAGGGAAGCTACATAACAAATTACATCAAGGACTCTACACACAAGAGCCCTGGAACATGCTGCCCCCGCTGCTGAGAATAGGAGAAAAAAAAAAACCTCTGCAATTCTGAAAGGAGAAATAATAAGTCTAAATTCTCTATCAATAATTTTTGCCTGTGATGATTTGAAAATTTAACTAATATCATAATAGCATTGTGTTATTGTGGTCTTCCTGGGTTGTGGTACAATTCTATTACATAGTAAAGATTAGATAATTATTGTTAGCCAGAAAGAGTGCTTGATAAAACAAAACTTTTATATGATTTTTTTGAAACTAAAAAGATAGAAGAAAATTTTTTAGAAAGAGTCATGATTATTTTATTAGTTCTGCTAAAGCCACGCTTATAATGTTCATATCTGCCATATAGAAAACCAGGTGTAATGTAATGCCAAGGAAAGGCAACTTCCCAAGGTTCAGAATACCAGCATAGGGGCTCTCCATTTTATTCAGTAACAAACCCAGAACAGAGAAGATCAAAACATGACATCATTCAAAATACAGCATTTACTAAGTGTGATTAAATAATCCCCAAGTACTACCCCACCCCAGGACCTTCCAATCATTCAATCAATTACAAAGTCTCTGTTCTAAATACTTCTCCACCCCTAGGCTATACCTTAATTAAGTCCACCACAAAGCCCCTCTTCTCAAATGGAGGTTAGTTTCCAAACATAAGGTCAAAAGTTCCCCACCCCTGGATCACAATTGAATCTACCCCAGAGTTACATCAAATCAAGTTTAAACACAGCACTTAATACCCAAATGGAGGTCTTTTCTTCATCTTGACACGAGGCAAGTTCTCAGCAATCTTAGTTCCTGGGGAGACAAGGCTTAGCAAGGCCATAAGATACATTGCCAATCCCTTCATGAATTTATCCTCTGTCTGTAGAACAGTCCTAGAACCCCTGAACACATTAGCAAAGCCCTCTCCCAGGATTTCTGTAAACATACAACAAGAAAATCCTTCTTCAGGGCTTCTGAACCAACAGAAAGGCTCCCAGACCCCTGCAACAACAGCACTGTCCTTCACCAGTGGACAGTATTCACTCTGTCTGCAGGACAGTCTCCAGACCCCTGCAACAACAGCACTGTCCTTCACCAGTGGACAGTATTCATTCTGTCTGCAGGACAGTCTCCAGACCCCTGCAACAACAGCCCTGTCCCTCACCAGTGGACAGTATTCACTCTCTGTCTGCAGGACAGTCTCAGGGCTTCTTAACCAAATGCCAGGTTCCAGGACTTCTTCAACAGGACAGTCTTTCACCAGTGGACAAATCTGGCAAAACAACATCAAAACAGACAGACAAAGTACCAGCAAAACAGCCATGTCTCCTCAGTCCTTGGCAGCTCAGGGGGCAGGTCTCAAAAGTCCAGGGCAATTCAAAGCGGCCACCAGCAGTTCTTTTAGTCTCTTTCTCTCTCTCCACGACAGTGCTGCTTCCAAAAAAAGATCTTCCGCCTCTCTCTTATCTCTCCAAATCCAAGTCACCAGCTCCTCCCAGTTCAGGACTTTCTTTTCACATCAACAAGTCCATCCCACAGGTGGGATTAACAAGCTCTGGGTTTTAACATAATCAGTTTGAAAACCAAGCCAATACAGGGGAATCTTTAAATGCCATTACTATCACACCGGGTATTGAAAAATTTACCTGTAGTTACAAAAGGAGGCTACAGGCCCTCCCCCTTGAGTCTAGAGGATACCTCAATATAATTGTATTAACTTCTTTCATCATATCAGATTAGGAAGAGAGTTCCACCCCTTCCCCCACAACTTGCAAATTTTCTTTCTCCCACTGGGCAAAGTAAGGAGGGGAAGGGGACAGAGAAGCTACCTTGGGGTCATGGCTCTTTAAAGTTCTAAGCCCTGCTACTGATAAGAAAACCAATAGTTTTCTGTAATTGATAAGACAATCCATCCTTTTTATCAATGGTTTTATATTATCTAGGAATACAACCGACTTCATTTGAAGGTTAATGCTCTTGCTACAGTGAAAATAATTTGGCTGTCATTTATGGAACTTGTAAAATTGATCATTTTAGTGTTTCAATGCTAAAACCTAGAATTGTTCTTTGATTACTGTATGAGAAAAGAGGAAACTAGATAAAAACATTATTACATTTATACTGAATTTATGAGATTTAGCAAAGCAGGAGCATCACTTTCAGCCACCATTCTATATCAATCCTTCTTTTTTTTTTAAATAATGACACGACCCCTGGAAACTGTTTCTATAGAAAAAACAAAACAAAACATCAGATTAGGACAGGAACTAGTTTTAGTGAATGTATTTCCTAAATAAAGAAACTAACTTGCTAAAAAGTTGCAAAAGATTAATAAGGATTTTTAACAATTGACTGTTACACCAGGATGTTTAAATTAGAGAAAAAATGTTAAATAATATACCTTATGTGTAAAAAGACCTAGAGGACATTTCTTGTTTTTAACAGCTATATGAGAAGAAAATTAACTGTAATTAGCTCTAAGTTGTGATGGGTAAAAATTGTTGTATAAGATAAAAAGCATTTAAGGACACATTCCCATATTTCTGCATTTTTTTTCTTCTTAGACCTGATTCCTATGAAAATACTAAGTAATCAGTAAATGATATGAACTTTTTTTATATTACCTTATTGGGAAAATTAATATTTTTACCTAACATTAGAAAATCTACAGAAATTTATAAAAACCACTTTAAAATCACCTTAAGATATTGCCATTGACTAAAGGAATTTTGGAACTAATAGGTTTTAACAAAATGGTGATCAGCTTGTAATTGTTTGAGATTCAATTTATATATATACATATTTTTTTTCTTCTCTCTTTTGGCTAGAACACTCTGTGATACCTAAATTAATTTTGTCAAGTATTAAGTCAGGAAAAGGAAGAATGCTTACTGACCTCTGATAGTCATTCAATATCTTATTTTGGCTAAAATATGAATTAATCAAACAGGCTGCTCTGCCTCATTTTACCCCCCCCCCCAAAAAAAAAGATCTTTCTATGTCAGGCACTCCAGAACCCAGATAATGCTGGGAGCAGGATTTAAAACAAGGATCCAGAGATTATAAATTCAAAAAAGATGTAGCTTTCTCTTTGAGAATACCTCTCCTTAGGTTAACAAAGCCTACTTTATGGCCCTTAAGAATAAGACCCGCACTTTGAGGTACTAACTCCAGTAAAGGGACTTTTTCCTATCTTAAGGTTTTCTCTGCTTATACCATGTTAAGGATTGTTAATGGTAAAGAAAACACAGATCTTCTGTATCATAATTTCAATTGATACTTTCTCATCTTTCTTGTTTTATTGCATTTACCATTTGTTCAATTAGGAAAATTCCTTTCTCATACAATGATTATGGGGATCACAAATTTGTGTAACTCAGCCACCCCTAATTGGGATGGTCTTAGAATGTACTTAAGCTCTTTCGTTCTTTTTTATCTTTTTTTTTTTTGTCAGTCAGGACTCTAGTCCTACACTTTAGGCACAAGCAGTAAAACTAGCAATAAATACTTCAAGTCACTCAGGTTAGTTTATCTTAATATGGGTTAGTCATTAAGTTTAGTTGTAACCCCCATACAATAATTTAGGAATTAAAATGTGAGGTATTTAACCTCAAAAATATAGTAATTAAAATAGATAATGTGAAAATTTTAAATGATTGTCAATGTTATTAAAATATATCAATTGGGTAAAGAATACATCAGTTCACTCACCTATTGAATACCATAAGGGGAGAACCGTTCTCCTTGAACATTAAAAAAAAAAGCAGAACAACTTAAAATTATTGAAAATGCCATTCAGCAGTGCCAAGTCTATAGGATAGATAGTAATAGCCCTATAGAAATCACTGTACTGAGGAGACCTTTAATTCCCTTTGGGGCCATACATAGGCAACAAAATATCTTAGGAGTATATTTATCTCCCTCATCAAAGCCAAAAAACCAGTATTACTTACCCCTAATTAGTAGCTATGTTAATGCATAGTAACCTTCAGGCTTCTGATCTGTACATATTCACCAGCCTTATGTTAAAATCCAAATTGAAATGCTAATCTAAGAAAACCCTTCCTGGCAGATCCTATTGACTATGTATCAAGGAACTAGGGATAATATAGTTTAACATTCAAATCAACAATGAGTCATTTCTCAAATAACATCTTTTTCTCCTGCCTTACAGGTGGATAAGGCTTTTTACTGAGGCCTAAAATAAATGGATAGCTAACAGAGTTGTTTCTGATCCTTCTCATTTACAGAAAAGAATGACATGCTTATTATATGTCTTTTTAAGGAACAATTCCAACCTTTTAATGTTTTTATGGATAGTAAATATTATTTTATACTGTAAGGAACATTGAGACATTTCTATAATCAAAAGTTATATCAATTATTTTTTACAGTTGCAACAAGTGGTTAAAAGTAGAAAAAATCCTTTTTCTATTTCTCATGTTTACTACCATAAATCTTTGCCTGAGCCTATTCAACAAGGCAATTCTTTAGCTGATAAATTAACAATACAAAATTAACCAACACTTAGTCCTTTATCTCTGTATTCAAAAGGCAAGGATGTTAATAAGTAATTCCACATTTACTCCAGAACAGGCCTGGCGAATAGTTAAATCATGCATAAAATGCCTTCCTCTCATACATTTTCTCACTTCCACCTCTTTTAATCCTACAAGTTTAAAAACCAGTTTGTCAAATGGATGTCACTTATTTAAAAAAAAATACAATATATCCATGTGAAAATGAACACTTTCTTCTCGTACACTTTTTCTTTTGTAGCTTTAAAGGCTGGATAATTTTTGCTGTTTAAAGCTAAATGAGAATTGAGAATATCAACTACCAAATATTTACATTCGTAATAATTTACACATACTGACATTTGGAGGGAGACAAGTAATATCAAGCATAGTTTAAAGTTGTGATGTAAACAATTTGAACATGAAAGTTCAGTTTTCTTGAATCAAAAACTTAAACTTAATTTTTTGAGCCATATGTCAGCATTATAGTTATTTTTAGGTTGAAGGTTAACAATTTATCATAACTATGATTTACATAACTAAGGTGAATGAGAAATGGGAAAGAAAACTTTTAATATATTACTAGAAGCCTCTGATTTTTATTGTTGTGATTTCTTCAAGAATTGATTTTTTTAGAATGATATTTTTCCCTAATATATGATGCTATGTAATTGTGTATTTAAATAACAAGGAGTCCTCTCCCTGTAACATCCCTCAGAAATAAAAAGGGAACAGTCAATGACTATATTTCCATTCAAAAAACTTAAAACTTAAAAAAGTTTTCATCATTTCGTGTAACTATGTAACCTCCCATTCATTTACCTTCATAAGGCTACATTATATGGACAGAACAAAATTATTGTCCTCCAATTTTATATAATTACACCTGTACCTACACTTCTATAAGGAGAAGCATTGGTTTTTCCTTACACTTTCATTGTTCTTCATTTCTTAGATACTCCTAAAGAAACAGAAACTGATAATGCCCCTGCCTACACTAGCAAATCATTTCAATCTCTCTGTGAAACCTATTCACAAAAATAAAAGGGGGACTTGGACCTATGTACTACAAGGGCAATTAGCTACAGCCTTATAGACCCTAAAAAAAATTTAAGCATAATTAAAAATGGGTATACACCAGTAGAATAACAATTTGCAAAAGTAGATATCCTCAAATAAAGTAATGGAAAAGACCTGCCCCTTAATTATATAGAGGTGAAGTTGTGCACATATATTTTAGACACTGATGAACGAACACTAAAGATGCCCACACAAAATGTCCAGGTGTGTTCCACCAGATGCAGAAACAGAGAAGAGGATCAGAGAATCCCTCACAAAGACAACACAAGAAGAAATTGCTTGGTGTCCCCCCCTTTTTATAGAATGATGCAGCCTTCTAATGGAACATTACAAAATGACAGACTTCAGAGGAGCCTGCACTTCAAGATACACCTGATTTTCTAATAAAGCAAAAACAAAACTGACTTTTGGACTTTTTAAATCACAGGACTAATTGACTCCCTTTTTATGTCAGCTACTGTGTCTTCTATTTTAAATAGGATACAAACTGCTCCATTTGTGAATGAATTTACAAGGCATGTTACCTTGCCTTTGAAAACTTAAGACCAGACTCCTTGTCCAAAGTAATTGTGAATACATCTATCTATGTATGAATTTTTAATTGCATTGATTTTACTTTTGTTCTATGTGTATCTAGTACAGAGTTTGTTGAAAAATCTTTATTTGCTTTTTTTTCAAATAATTTCACTTATGCTTGCTATCAAACATCGAAGATATTTGAATTGCATCAAATTTCTGATGTCTTAAAAAGGAGGGGAAAGGTTTGTCAGATTTCTTGTGAATAAATTCACCGTCCTAATATTTGTTAATGGTTCCAACTGCTGTGTTTGCAATTTAAACTGCACAACAGGTTAATGCATTATCACAAAAGGTTTCTGCAGCCTTTCAGACACAACATGATATAGATAAGCATCTTTTATATAAGATCAATTTATTACAATAACTAGTATTATGCTTATGTATGAGTTAAAAGCATTAAAAACTCAACTGTTACTCAGGTCAGATTATAAATATACATGTATTTGTGTGATCACTAGCTTATATATTTCCTCTCATTCCAGTACCACATGGGGCAGGATCAGAGCCTGCTTACTGGGAACATGACATGATTCTAATATCACCAAGGAAATAAGAGCTTTCCAACAGATCACTGAGGATATTGAACATAGAGAAATTCCAAGGATTGACCAAGGAGATTCAAAAACAGTTACAGATGCATTGAAAAAAAAATGTCTCCATTTCAGAATACGGTAGCTCTTAGAATTCATCTACTTCCCATATTAATCATTATGATAGTCTCTTGTATATTTGGTCTCTTGTATATATAGTCTCATATATCTTGGATTATATGAATTAAAACTCAATATATTAAAACTTTAGGCACTGCCTTTAAACTACTCCTAAAAAAAGTGAGGGAAATGTTGGGAGCCAAAGACCAAAGATGTCTGATCCAGGACTTAAATAATTGCCCAATGATAGTGGACTTTAAATACAAGAATCTGTTTGAGATTCAACTTTTTGTTAAGTTAGCTCCTGAGTTCATTCTTATGGGTTACACTTATCAGGCTGTTACTTGAGTTTTTAGATCAATAGGTTATACCCCAAGATTGTAGTTATTAGGAGCTGAAATATTTGATTCAGCGCTAAGTTATCTTTGGGTGGCCAGTTCTAAACATGATGTCTTTTGAGGATTGCAGCTTTGGCTTTGAAGTTTACTCTCAATTGTATATGTTTATGACTCTGGCTGCATTAGCAGGTACCTGAGCCCTAGATCAAAAGTCTTACCCTAAGACTTTAGTCTCCTAGATAATAAATCCTTATCAAATTATCTATTCTGTGCTAATTCCAGGATATAACAGACTAAGATAATGATAAGAAAACTTTTGTCACTTTCCTTTGTCTCATTGCTCTATAAAAACCTTATCCTGAGAATCCATAGATGGAGTTCAACATTCTTCCTTGAATTATCCTCTTAGCCTGGTCATTTCTTATTCATGTCCTCAATCATTCTAAGTGGTTTTATATGTTGCCCCCCACCCCCATAATCTCCCTCTCTTTCTCTCTCTCTCTCTCTCTCTCTCTCTCTCTCTCTTTCTCTCTCTCAACTTTTTTAAATCCCTTTACCAAAAAGGATGCCCAGAAATTTTGTTCAAGTTGCCATACTGCTCTATGCTGTTTATGGCTGTCTCTATTTTTTTCCCAGATGATACTCTGATCTATTCTCTGCTTGTAACTCCTATTTTAGAAGACCATATAGTAACCACTTGGGAATTCTGCTGGTATCCATTCTCATCACAAACCCATTCTAGAGAATTCTAGAATAATGCACAAATATATTTACTATCCTTAAGAAATCATGGATTAGTGAAGACATCAAGGTTATTAAATGTGAAAAGTGAGGGATAGGATTGATTCCAACAAAATTATCTGAATTCAAGTCAAGAAAAAAACAAAACAAACAAAATGAAAAAAAAGAAGCATACTTCTCCCTAAAGAGAGTAAAACCTCTATTAGTCCAATTGTTAATGAGAAATACTTATTTTTTGCATTAATCCTTTTATAACATCTTTCTAAAGTAAATTTTCCTAATTCCCACTTTATGAATTTCATTATTTAGTCATCAATGAAAAGATTATTTGAGGATTTTGGATCTTCCATGATTTAAGATCATCATTTTAAATATAAACAATTACTTCTCAGTTCCTAGATATAACTGCTAAAGGGTTTAATGATTAAGATGAACAGGCTCAGATAGCTATTAAAATTGTAATATTTATCTTTTTTAAAAAGCATGTCTCTACTATGCTTCATTGAATTGTTTTCTTCTTCCCTTTAAAGTTGAATATCAGTTGCAAAATTTGATCAAAATTCAAGTCACCTGGGGGGAGGGGTGGCTAGGTGGCACAGTGAATAAAGCACTTTCCCTGGAGTCAGGAGTACCTGAGTTCAAATCCGGCCTCAGATACTTAACACAAAACTCGGTGTGTGACCTTGGGCAAGTAACTTAACTACAATTGCCTACCACTCCCCCTCCAAAAAGAAAAAATAAAAAAAATCAAGTCATCTGAATTCTTATCTCTTGAGTTGAGAAACATTTATTCATTCATTAACAAACATTTATTTCTTGTTGATTATGTGACAGATACTGCAAGAGATTTTATTTGTATCATTGCTCTGTTCACTTTAGTTCTGATGTTGAACAAGTATTTTAAGTCTTAATTTCCATACATCTAAAGTAAAGGAATATTAGCATATGGTGACAGAACTTTTACCTAATATTAAATGACCATTCAAAGATAGCTACATGAATATAGATAGATGGATAATTTATAGTTAAACTTCTCTAGGAATTGTCAGTAAAATGAAAAAAAATACGGATTATCAAAAATGATGTCTAGGATCTCTTCATTACTTGACTGTCTTTTTTTGGAAAATATTCAGATAATTAAATTCTCTTCAATTTTGTTAAAAATTGGTACTAAAATATGGAGACTTTCTTCAAAACATACCACAGTATAGGTATAAAACTTAGTTGTCTTTCAAAGTGTTCAATTCATAGAGGATGCATATTTATTCCAGCACTGATTCCTTTTTCTCAAAGAAGTTTCATAACATCTTTTGGAGATGGTTTTTGAGCTAATCTACTTGGCCCATCATAAGTGGGGCCTGTGACTTTAAGCACACTTGCTACACAATTGCAAAATAATAGGAACTCAAAAATATTATTTTAAATGTTTTTAGCTAAGTATACTTACCACATCTATTCCTCATTGTATACATCCAATTTCCTATCCTGTCAGTGGATTTCTATTGGAAATATGTGAGCAACTCCCAATAATCACAATAAGAATGCAATTGTGATTCAGTGGTTTCACACTGTTTAAGCCCATTAAATTTAAGACATAAGAAGAACCAGAGAGATAGTGTGTTGTAACTTCTGACTTTACAATCGAGGAAATTGAATCTTCAAGACTTTAAGCACTTTGGCCAAGGTCATACAATAACTTAATAGAATGGCCAGAAAGAGGACCCAGGTGTCCTAACTCCCAGGCCTTTCTTCTTTTTGCTACACTAAAGGAAAGGAGACATAGACAACATATATAAGAATGAAAAATATCTCAAATTAACTCAAGAACAATTTATGTGTTAAAAGAATTACATTAAAGTAATGCAAATGAGATGTAGGAAAAGACTTTTTTTATAAGTAGGATCTGTTAAAATTTTAGAAAAAAAACATTAGGGAAATTTGCTACTTTAAAATGGGAGCACTGAGGTAGTAAGTACACTTGTGCAAACCAAGATCAATATTTAGACAGATGAATAATAGTTACTTTTGTCCCTTCCTGAATCTACTAATTCAGTGACCTTCCTCACCCCTTCCATTCAGAACCTTTAAGTCAAGCTGCTGATGCAAAAGTCTGAGCACCTTCTAATCTAATAAAAAATGTAACACAAAGCCAGTAAATATCTACTTTTGTCTCTGATGCATGTCGGGGAATAGAAGTAAATAGATTTTAAAAACTCTAACATTGCAGATGATAAGATTAAAAAGCCATTAGTAAGTCATGAGTGTTTTAGAACACTGGGCACCAAAGACTGTTACCGAGAAATTTCTTGACCAGATAAAAATATATTGAAATCATCCTTCTTTTATTATTCAATAAAGGGCTTTATTTGGTGCCTTGTTATCAAAGCATTTTTTCTTGACGTAATGGAGGCATATAAAAGAGAACATTTCATAAGTTTCCTCAATCCTTATTTTTTTTAAAAAGAAAAGAAAATGAAAACAACAAAAACACTCATTTTATTGCCATTGTAACAGTGGCAATGCAGTTTAAAAGTCTGAGATAGCTGTGGTGTTTAGTCATTTTAAGTCTCTTTGTCCTCTTTCCACCCAGTCCCATCACTTGGTTCTGTCTCTTGCTTCCCTGTCACTTGCTCATACTGCCCAGAAATAACCTGTGACTTGTGGCAGCAGGAGCAATGGAACTATTCAAGTCTGTGCCAAACTCCTGGCAATAAGCTACTGTGTTCCAGTCAACGAGGGAAACAGTGACTGTCCATCCTTCATTGCTCTTCATTGGGATTTTGCAATGGTAAGGTAATTTGAAGATCTTCCCTGCCCCTTAATGGGAGTCACTTGATGCCCAACAAAACAAGCCTTCTAAGTGGAGAACTCAGTGGAGTTACTTTGTAACTACTCAGTGGGTCATAGAGGTTGTAATATCCTCTGACCCTGGAGAAGGATGTACACAAAGATATGTGTGTGTATGTATGTGTGTATATATATATATATATGTATATACACACACATACATACATACACATATATAAATGCATACACACATATACACACACGTATGTGTGTATACCCCCAAGGTGAGTTTCTGCTTTGGGGCTCACTTATGGGAAAGGTTGTGTAAGTGGGCCAGATGATGAAAATGGTTTTTTAAGTAAGTTTTGATTTTCAAATGAGATAGACTAAATAAGAGGAATAAAAGTGACCTGTGTAGACATAAGGGGAAATCTCTGTGTTTTATGTTAGATGAATAGGTTGCAATTTCTCTTCTGTCAACAAATAGCTCTATAACCTTAAATTAATGAACAATAATGTAAAATTAGGGAACTGAATGAAGAGAGTTCCAAGATCCCTTTTAGCCCTGACATTACGGGGAAAAAATGCTCTATGTGGCATTTTGACTAACTGAAATCAATGAGCTACTTTGATTTGTTAAAAATAAACTACTGAATTAATGAAATGAATTTTAAAAGTTATTAGACTAAATTAAGATAACTTTGTTTCTATATTAAACATGATCTTTCCATGTGAAAAGTTTGGATAAATTGAGCAAAATGTAATTTCCCAGAAGAAAAGAACTATTTTTCTTTGTTTCTTCATATCCTAGCAGAATACCTTGCACATAGTAGGTGCTTAATAAAAGCATTTTCAATTCAATTTTGAATGATCATTCTTCAAGACCCAGGAAATCTCTCTTTTTTTCACTCCCATTCTCCTACTATAATTCAAGCAGATAAGAGACCTTGAAATAATCTTCAAGCTAAACTGTCGGCCCGTTGGGGATACTTATTCTAAATGGGAGATTGATCATGTACTGAGAGGAAGCTCCAATAGGGAAGAGGCATCTCCAGAATGAGGAATATATGCCTCAAAATCTACCATAAATCTTTTCTGCTCTTCCACAAAGTCTGGAACTAGTTATTGTTATAATTTCCTCTTGGCTTTGGTCTGATCAAACAAGATTAATTAACTTATTATGAATGTGTTAATAACATGGAGAACATTAATTATAGCCTAATATCTCTTGAAGCATGGTGAATCAATTGATAGAGATAGTGGTTTTGTTATTGTTTTTTTTCTTTTTTAATATTTTATTAATTCAGATGCAGTTTTCAGACAATAATTGCATCCTATATGCATTATAATTATGGACATAAAGCAAAAGCAACAGGAACAGATTAGAAAAACCATTGAGTATATCAACAGTGTCCAACAAACTAATAACACTCCATACTTGTATTCTACCTCTTCTGCCAAAAGAAAAGATCATTCATTTAGAACTAATATTGATGGCAACATTCTATTTTTCTTTGATGGCCTTATTATCTTTTAAAGTTACATAACATGCCATTTTTATAGACATTTTATACAATGTTATTTTGGCACTGTAAATTATTTTGCATCAGAAAATAAGCATTAGTATTTCCATTTTCCTTTAAATTCCCCATATGCTTTGATATTTGTGGTATAACATATCAATTGCATTCAAATGCCACAAGTTGTTTATCCATTTCCTAATTACTGGACATCTTATTAATTCCCAAGTTTTGTTATTAAAAAGTGTTGCTATTGGGGTGACCAGGTAGCACAGCAAGTAAGAGCACCGGCTCCAGTGTTGGGATGACTTGGGGATCAAACCCAGGCTCGGATATTTAGCACCACACCCAGAAATAACTGTCCATGTAACCTTGAGCAAGTTACTTAACCCCGATTGCTTAAAAAAAAAAAGTCTTGCTATTAATCTTTGAACATATCCAAATTTATCTATATCTATACTAAAATCAGTATCTATATATCTATTTCTATTTTATTTCTTATTCTTTCTATCATCTTTGATTTTTCTTTTCTTAAAATTTATGGTTTCTTTCTGGCTGCTTGCAGTATTTTCATCTTGAATTGATAATTCTGGAATTTGGCTAAAATTTACTTTGGAGTTTACATTTTGAAAATTCTTTCAGGATGTGGTTAGTGAATTCTTTTAATGGCTATTTTTTTTGGTTGTAGGATTCTGGGGCAGCTTTCCTTAATATTTTCTTTTTTCTATCTTATTAAATTAATTAACTAATTTATTTTAGTTTTCACCATTCACTTCCATAAGATTTTGTGTTCCAAAACTTCTCCCCATTTTTCACCTACCCCCATCTTAAGAAAGTAGGTAATTTGACACTAGCTCAATATATACATTCATATTTA
The DNA here is from genome assembly GCF_028583685.1 of Petaurus breviceps papuanus. Classification (NCBI taxonomy): domain Eukaryota; kingdom Metazoa; phylum Chordata; class Mammalia; order Diprotodontia; family Petauridae; genus Petaurus; species Petaurus breviceps. The sequence goes on from NW_027185653.1 coordinate 2,780,081, forward strand.
TCATAGTATACATTAGTCATGTTGTAAAAAAGAAATAAAATCAATGGAAGACACTATGAAAAAAAATAAAGAAATAAAAAAAAATAAAGGAGAGGAAGTAATGTTATTCCATTTATATTTAGACTCCATATTTCTTTTACTGGATATGGATAGCATTTTCCATCATGAATCATTTGGAGTTGTCTTAGATTCTTCTGTCACTTAGCAGAGATAAGTCTATCAAAGTTAATCATTGCATAGTATTACTGTTACTGTGGAAAATATTCTTCTGGTTCAGGTCACTGGATTCAGTATTAGTTCACATAAGTTTTTTCCAGATTTTTCTGAAGTCAGCCTGCTCATCATTTCTTGTGGAACAATAATATTCCATTACATTCATATACCATAATTTGTTCAGTCATTCCCCAAGTGATGGGCATCCTCTCAATTTCTAATTCTCAGCCACAACAAAAAAGACCTGCTATAATTTTTTGGAACATTAGGTTCCTTTTCCCATTTGCTTGATCTTTTTGGAATAAGACCTGGAAGTGGTATTGCTGGATCAAAGGGAATGCACAGTTTTAGAACTCTTTGTGTATAATTACAAATTGCCTTTCAAAATAATTGGATCAGGGCACAATTCAACTAACAATATACTGGTGTTCAAATTTTCCCACATCTTCTCCAACATTTATCATTTGCCTTTTTTTTTTCCATGTTAGTCAATCTGATAGTCTGATGTGGTAACTCAGAGTCATTTGGATTTGCATTTCTTTAACCAATAGTGATTTAGAACATTTTTTTTCCTATGAGTATATATAGCTTTGATTTCTTCCTCTGAAAACTGGATGTTCATATGCTTTGACCATTATCAATTCGGGAATTTCTTATAATCTTACAAATTTGATCCAATTCTTAATATATTTTAGAAAGGAGGCCTTTATCAGAGACACTGGCTATTTTTTCCCCCTGTTTTCTACTTTTCTTCTAATTTTGGTCATTGGCTTTATTTGTGCAAAACCTTTTCAGTTTAATGTAATGAGAATTTTACATTTCATAATATTCTCTAAATTTTTGGTCATAAATTGTCCATTCTCCATACATCTGACAGGGAATTTTTTTTCTTGCTCTCTCAGTTTGTTCATAATATCAACCTTTATATCTAAATTGTGTACTCATTTTGAATTTATCTTTATATACTGTGTCATATGTTAGTCTATCCCCTGTTTCTGTAATAATCCTTTCCAGTTTGCCCAACAGCTTTTTTCAAATTATATGTTCTTATTCCAGAAGTTAGAGTCTTTGGCTTTATCAATGGGTTTACTATAGACATTGACTTCTGTATCTTATGTATTTAACCTATTCCACTGATCCAACATTGAATTTCTTAGCCAGTACAAAGTAGTTTTGATAATTACTGCTGTATAATACAATTTAAGACCTAGGATCCTAGGTCACCTTTTCATTAATGCCTTTGATGTTCTGGACAATTTTTCCCTCCAGATGAATTTTGTAATCATTTTATCCTAGCTCTTAAAATATTTTTTGGTAGTTTACTTAGTATGTCATTGTATAAGTAACTAATTCTATGAAAAATTGCCATTTTTATTATAGTAACTCAACCTACCTATGAGTGATGTTTTTTACAATTATTTAGATATGAACTTATTTGAGTGAAAAGTGTTTTGTAATTGTGTACATATACTTCCTTGGTTTGTCATGGCAGATTCCCAAGTATTTTGTAATGTTAAGAGCAATTATAAATGGACTTTCTCTTTCTATCTCTTGCTGTGGGGCTTTGTTAGTAATATGTATGAAAGTATGTGTGTATATATATATATGTGTGTGTATGTATATATATGTGTGTATGTATATGTGTATATATATATAACTGTGCTAAAATTGTTAATTATTTCAAGCAGTTTTTTTTACTTTATTCTCTAGTATTCTCTATGTATACCATCATATCATTTGCAAATACCTTTGTTTCTTCTTTGCCTGTTCTAAGTCTTTCAATTTATTTTTCTTCTCTTGTTGCTAAAACTAACATTTGTAGTATCATATTGAACAACAGTGGTGATAATGGACATACTTGTGTCACCCCTGATCTTATTGGAAATGCTTCTAGCTTATTCCCATTAGATATAATGTAATGGTTTTAGAGTAGTGATGGTTTAGATAGATGGTTTAGAGTGATGGTTTTAGACAGATGCTACTTACTATTTTAAAGAAGATTTCATTTATTACTGTGAATGCTAGTTGTTTTATTTTTTAATTGGAATGGATAGCATATTTTATTAACAACTAATTTCTCCATTTATTGAAATGATACTGTGTTTTCTGTTAGTTTTGTTTTTGGTATGATCAATTATGCTGATAATTTTCTTAATTTTGGAGAAGCCCTGAATTCCTTTTTTCAAATCTTACCTGGTAATAGTGCATTAACCTTGACATAAGTGGCTTTAATCTCTTATTTAAAATTTTTGTATCAAGATTTTTTGCATTCTGTTTCTAGGACCCAAGGACTGTTTTCCTTGATGATTTCGTGAAAGACATTGTCCAAGACCTTTACTTCATCATGACTTTCAGGTACACCAGTAATTCTTCAGTTATTTCTCCTGGATTTCCCAAGTCAGTTGTTTTTGCAATGAAGTGCTGTACATTTTCTTCTTTTTTTTTTTCATTCCTTTGATTTTGTTTAACTGTTTCTTTCTGTCTCATCGAGTCAGTCATTAGCTTCCACTTGGCCAAATCTAATTTTTAGCAAATTGTTACCTCCAGTTAGCTTTTGTAACTACTTTTTGTACCTCCCTTTTTCCAATTATATTTATAAAGAACTTTTTTTTTCTCAAATCAGTTCTTTTCCTTCCTTTTACAAACTGTTTTCTCTCTTGTATATTTCACATTTCTTTTCACAATTTTTCTCCTACCTCTCTTATTTGTCTTTTAAAAATCCTTCCCAAGCTCTCCCAAAAAAAGCTTTTGGAACCTGAGACCAATTGTCATTACCTTTTAAGGTATTGTATGCAAATTTAGGCACAATTCTGAAGTTGATCTTCCCTGTCACCACAGTAATTCTCAATGTTCAATACTCATTTTTGCTCCTTGTTTGCCTGTTTCCTGGCTTTTAAATGTGATGTTACTTGTGGGAGCACTGGGGACACAGTCCCTAGCTTCTTATGCTGGGTGTCAGGGGCCTCATCACTGGCTTCAGGGGCTCTTGTGATGGTAGCTCAAAGCTGTAGGGGTCTGGTAATTTACCTGGTGGTGAACTGGTTTCTAGTGGTGATTACTGTCATGTTCTGAAGATAGGTGGGTTTTTTTTTTCCCTGTGCCTACACTTAATCAGATAGGTGTCAGGTCACTGGAGGACACTTTCCTGTTCTTGACTAGGCTGAAGCAGTGGAGGTCTGTTGCTGAAGGATGCCTCCCCTCCCATGACTAGGTCAGAGCATGAGGTGATCAGGCCTCTGGTGGAAGCCTGTCCACCTGGGTCTGTGCTGAAGCACATGGTGGTTATTTGAACTTTGATCTGTTGATTTCCCTAGTCATGTTAAAACATTTGGGGGGTTCTGGTGTTGAAATTTGATTGTTCCACCACCCCAGAGTTCAGGATCCTCCCTGCACCCAAGTTTGCTGAGGCGGAGCTTGCTTCTGGCTTTTTGGGATGTTTCCTGTACTGTAATGTGTTCCCCTTTTAACCAAGTGAAAGGTACCTTTTTTACTGAACCTCTAAATCCCACAGACTACAAAACTGCTCCACTCAATCTCTCTGCTTTTTCCAGATTTTTCCTGGAACACTATTTTCTGGGTTTTTAAAAATGTATTTTTTTTTATGATGGCAATAAGGGATAGGTACAGAGATTTGCTACTTTATCCACCATCTTGGCTTCTGGAAGTCCATAGTCTGATTTTTAAAGGTGTTATTTCCTTCTGTATCTTTTTAAAAAAATTCTGTGTGTGTGTGTATCTCCTTTACCAAACTGTTGACCCTTTTTCATGAGTTTCTTGAATTACCATCATTTATCTTTCCAATTTTTTTCTCGACCTCTCTTACTTTTCAAAATTCTTTTGAGTCTCTTCCATGGCTCGAGATGAATATACATTTTTTGGAGGCTTTGGCTGTACAGATTTGACATTGTTATATTCTTTTGAGTGTGTATTTTGAAATTCCTTATAATTATAGTAACTTTCTATTTTCATATATATATATATTATATGACATATAATATATTATATAATTTTTCTGCTCTTTCTTAATTTTCCCAGCTTATCAGTTCAGTTTTAACTCTTTGTTAATGTAGGTCTCTGAATTCAGGGTGGAGAGAGCACTATCCTAAGCACTTCAAGGGTTTTGTGCAGCTATTTTCAGGGATATTTCTAGGGACCTCTAAGTTTTCAGTTCTTCCAAGGTGATATGACCTAAGGAGAGGGGTGCTTACTACTTTCCTAGACTGCTCTGGTCTATGAACATCCACAATTTTATGCCCTTGATGAGGGCCCCTGCTCTATTCTGGCTACATAATCTTTTTTCTCCTGGAACTGTCAATCAGAACCATAACCTAGGGCTGAGTTTGGGCAAAACAACAGTGTCCTTCCTCAGCTTTAGGAAAGAGACCCCCCCCCCCATCATCTCCTTCTGACAAGTTCCCCCCGCATCCCCCACCCCCTTACTATCTGTGAGCTGAGAGGTCTGGAAGCAGATGCTGTTGCTGCTGATTCAATGTTTTTCAAGGCCTGCTCCTGGTTTGCTGACATTGGGTCAGTGTTAGTGCAGCCTCCACTGGATTGTGCTCCACTCTCACCCGGGTCTCACAGACATTTCCTGCTGATCTTCTGAATTATATTTTGTAGGAAAATTATTTCCCTCATCCTTTTATGGGTTCTGCTCATCCAGGAATTTTTTTTATGGTATTATTTGAGGTTTTTCAGAGTCTTTGTCTTGTTAGCTCCATGCCTTTATATATGTGTGTCAGTGTGTGTGTGTGTGTGTGTGTGTGTGTGTGTATGTTTGAAGACTTTATTAATTACTTGGAATTTGACCCTTTTAAATTCTATTTATATGTCACCCATCTTTTATGTCAAAAATTTTATAAAGAGACCAGAATAATTTGCTTATTTCTAATATGATGATACAAAGTACATTGCAGTAAAATTCCATTATAAAAGACATTTCTATGCCACAATTTCAGTTATGCTACTGGCTAAATAATGGCCCTTGTTTATATATTAATATATAGTGTCCTTCTTTCCCTCTAAAACTGAAAGCCAAAAGTATTCTCATTCTCCCAAGGCAGCATTTTTTTTCAATACTGCACTTACAAAAAAAATAAAAATATAGTGTTTTCTATTTTTTAATAGAAACATAATGGATTCTCTTCATAAACATTAACATTAGTGCTGGTGTTTTAGCATGTGATTTATCATGCATTTGAAAGTGAGAGAGGAAGGTAGGAAAGGTTGTGATATGGAGACAGACAGAAAGATTAAAAGATAAAAACAGAGCTGAAGAGTAGCTAAGCGCTACAGTAGATGGAGCTCTAAGTCTAATGCCAAGAAGCTCAGAGTTCAAATCCAGACTTAGACTAATTGTGACCTTGGGCAAGTCATTTAATTTCTATGTTCTTCAGTTTCCTCATATGCAAAATAGGTATAATAATGGCACCTACCTCCCACTTCTGTGAGGACCAGATGACACATTTGTAATGTAATTTGTAATAACAAATATGTGGCACATAGTAATTGCTATATTATAACTAGCTATTAAAAATAACTAATAATATAAAAATATATATTAAAATATATAGTATATAGCTATAGTAACAATTATTGTTATTCTAAGAGAGGCAGATACCAGTTCAGAGGAGAACTATCCCATACTTTGTTGTTAAAATAAATAGCATTTTAATTGAGCTTTTTACACATTTATTTACCATCTAAAATCTTTTGCTGTTATCCCTCATTCTCTTTCTCTTTACACTAGTCTTTGAGGAATAAGTTAATTTTTTCAGCAATTATTGTGCATTCATCTTGCACATGCATCCCTTATCTCACCTTTCCGCATCTTGTACAGCTGTTTGCCCTCATTAATAACTCTTTTATTTTCAGTCTCTCATTATCCATTGTTTCCTTCCACACAATCTATAAAGATGTTTCACCACCAACACCAAAATATAAATAAAATTCACCATCACATTTACACTGTTTAATATTATCTACAATTTTCCATGCTCATAACCCTCCTTCTTCAAAAAAGGAGTCATGGTCTCACTTTTCTTCTTCTAGTCAAACTTGGTCACTATAATAATGCAGCATTGAGTTCCTATTGTTTATTTGTTGGTTTTATCTCCATTCATATGGTTGCAATCACTGTACATATTCTTTTCCTGCTTCTGCTTATTTCACTTTGAATTGGTTTATTCAATCCTTTTCATGCTCCTTTATTTTCATCATATTCCCAATTTCTTGTATTGCATTTACTTTCATGTACCACACTTCATAACTGGTAAATACTTATTTTGTTTCCAATTCTTTGCTACTACAAAAGTACCACTATAAATAGTTTGCTTATATACAGCCTATGTTTAGGTCACCAGTGTCATCTTAATTGTAAAATTTGATGACCTTTTCTCATTCCTAATTATTCAGAATTTGACACATACTTTTTCTTCTCTATTTTCTTGATCACCTTTTTACTCTTGGTTCTTCTGCTGCTTCTCTGATCTATATTTTTTATTCTTCATTGTTCATTCATAGTGCATATAATTTTCCTTAAGTGTGACTATAGCGCAAAATTGTATCCTGAGCCTTCTTCTATTTTTTCTCTATGGTATTTCACTTGGTGATGTTATAAGCTCCTTTGGGTTTAAATAATCATCTCTACACAAATGACTCCCAAATTCATATATCTAGCCCTGATCTTTATCCTGAGTCTCATTAATACCTCTCCAAAGATGTATTGTAAATTTAAAATTGGATGTGTCATAGACATCCTAAGGTCAACGTGTCAAAAGTCAAACTCATTATACTTATCATTTCCTTGAAACCCAAATGCTTTTGGAACATTGCCATTTGTATTCAAGGGTAATGCAAACCAGTCACTCAGGTTCAAAATATCTGTGTGGTTCCTGACTATTGATTCTCACTCCACACATTTGGTCAGCTGTAAAATTTTGTTATTTCTACCTCCAAACAAAATATCAGAATCATTTCTAAATATTCATGATCTCTTACCCCCACCAAATCTCACCAAATTTAATCTCATTCATCTACTTCCTTTCTCTCATAAAGCCACCACACTAGTTCAGGGCCTCACTATTTCTCCTTTGTGCTATTTCAATAGTTCCATAATTGTTCTCACCACCTTAAGGCACTTCAATCTACTTCAATCTTCCAGGAGTCAAGATGTAGGAGCAAGAATTAACTCATTGAAACTCTCCCATAATTCCTATGAAACAATCACAAAATGCTGCTTACAAAACAAATCCTGGAATATCACATAAAACAAAAAAATGAAGTTAAATAATTATCTGTTCATAGGAAAGCTTTATATCTCTCAACTCTTGCATGAATTAAATAGAGAAAGAAGAAATCAATGACTTTGACATTTTAATGGAAATGCAAATTTAAAGATCTTCCCTGCCCCTAGGCCTTTTGTTAGGCTTAAGAGACTCTGAGAACCTTCCTTGATTTGAAAATATACTCTGCCTCCTAATAGGTTGAATGTAGTCACATGGAGACTGTGGCATGAGGCTTGGTTTTCAGAAATGCTCACACTTTGAAGCTGTGTGATTGGGCAGTGGGTCAAGAGGGTGGTTACATTCTCTGACCTAGGAGAAGGCTATATAATACTTGATGTGAGACTTTGCTTTGGGGCTCATTTGAGAACTGTTGTGTGATTTCACCAGATGCAACTCTGGGCAGTCATTGAGAGCCCCCTGAGCTATGAAAACCCAGATTTTGATGCTTCCTTCTCTGGTAACTGTGATTTGGTGTAAATGTAGTGGTTGGACAGTTTGAAAGCCTTTCTGTTTCATTTGTTTCTCTCTGTTGTAATATTCTGTCTGTATACTCTGAAGTTCAGGGTGCTGACCTTTTCCCCCTGAACTAGGTAAATGATATATGTTTGATTGATTAAAGTAAGCTTGTTAACCCATTTTGAGTTGATTTCCTTTAGAAAAGCAGATCTAAGAACCTGTGTTGGCAGTGACCCTGGGGATGCTGGGGTGTTTGCCGCTACAGACATGCAACAAAAAAAGGCAGAAAAAGAAGAAATTTAAAATCATTGATTAAATACCAAATTATAATTTCTGAAAATGAAATGAGAAATTAATAAAATTTAAATGAAGAAAATTATGGAGTGAATATATAAAGCTAAGAGTGAGTTGTAGTAAAAGAAAAAAAAAACAATAAAATAGATAAAATTGAAGTTAATTTGATTGAAATTAAAAAAAGAAACAAAATTACCAGTATTAAAAATTAAATGTGTAGATTCATGACCAATGAAGAGGAAATTAAAACAATAATTAGACAGACTGGCTGGAACACACTTCATGAGAATAAATCACCAATAACTGTGATGGTTTCCAGACCTCTTAACCCACAAACATGAAAGAGAAGGTAAAAGATCAGTAGGGAACCCTTTTGATCCAGGGTGAGAGAAGAGACCACTCTGGTCCCTAATCCCAAGGTAAGAGATGTCTTCTGGTGATGGCAGTTGCAGCTGCTGCCATGTGGCTGCCTCCAGTGCACGTATCCTGCAGATCATAGGGGACCAAGTGACCATTCAGAGGGTACTTGCTTTTGCTTTGACCTGCATGGATCTGGGTCACAGTTTTGGTTGGTGGTCCTGGGTGAGTAATGCTAGTGTGACAGAGACTGTGGTGACTGTAGAGAGGGTGCCCTCCTCATAACTCTGACAATGTCTCCAACAAAAACTGAAAAAAAAAACAGCAATTTGGAAAACAGCAATCTCCACTCTTGAAGCAGAGTTCTACCATGTGAAAGGGATCAAAAGTCAAGTAATTGGAGGTGGAGTCAAGGTGGCAGAATAGAAGCAGGACCTCCTCCAGGTTCTGGCTTCCACCTTACCCAATCCATGTAAAAAGGGGACTCTGAATAAACTTTGGAGCTGCAGAACCCACAAAATGACACACAGAAGTTAACTTCCCACTGAGGACAGCATGGCAGGCCAGCAGAAATTGGCCAGCACAGTGCTCTGGGAACTGAGCTTAGCCCCACACTGAAGCTTTACTCTCAGGGTGGGTCTGACCAGCTGTGGACCAGAGGGACTCCAAATCAGCATTAGCTATGGCTATTTCCAGATTTATCAACTCATAAATGCTAAGGACAAAGTGAGAGGTCAGTGGAGTCTGGACTTTGGGACTAAGTGGTTGTAAGTGGGAGTGCATGGCTTTTGCCCCTGAAGCAAGAAGCTGATGAGAATTCGGCACAAACAGTCAGCTACACTTGCTAGCTTAAGCTCCTGGACTGCAGAGTGTAGGCAGACCAAGCACCTGACTGAGGGGTACTTGCTCTTGCTTTAACCTGCTTTGATATGGATTGCAGTATAGGGTGGAGGATGTGGGGTGTGTGTCCAGCTTGCTAGAGTGTGTGAGGCCTCAGAGAGGGCACACATCTAATACCTCTGGCAGCTGAGAAAACCCCAGCATTTGGAATGAAAGCTTTCCTGTCTGGTGGCAGAGTCCTACTCTGGCAAAAAGCCCAGGTGTCAAGTGACTGAGGGGTGACATGACCAGGCAGAGGAAACAAAGCAGACAGAAGATTCCAACATTAGACTCCTATATTGTGGAAAAAAAGGATAAAAGCATGGAACAGGAGGAAGACAGTGAACTCAAACCTCTGCACTAAAAGCTTCAAAGAAAAATATGAGCTGCTTACAGGCCATAGAGGACCTTAAGAAGAAGATAAGAGGAGTGGATGAAAATTGGGAAGAGAAATGAGAATGATGCAAGAAAATTACAAAATGAGAGTCAAGAGCCTGAATGAGGAAAATAACACCTTAAAAATAGAGTAACTCAATGGCAAAAGAGGCTAAAAAAGGCAATGAGGAGAAGAATACCTTAAAAGCTGAATTTGCCAGATGGAAAAAGAATCTCAAAAGCTCACTGAGGAGAATCATTGCTTCAGAATTACATGGGAGAAAATGCAAGTTAATGACATTATGAGAAATCAAGATGCTTTTAAACAGATCCAAACAAAGGAAAGAATAGAAGGCAGTGTGAAATATCACATAGGCAAAACCACTGACCTGGAAAATAGATCCAGTAGAGATTATTTAAAAATTATTGGGCTACCTGAAAGCCATGATCACAGTAAGAGCCTAGAAATCATTCTGCAGGATGTTCTCAAGGAAAACTGACCTGATATTTTAGAACCAGAGGGCAAAATAGAGGTTGAAAGAATTCATCGCTCACCTCCTGAAAAAGACACCAAAAAGTAATCTCATAGGAATATTATAGCCAGGTTCTAGAATTCCCAGATTAAGGAGAGAATAGTACAAGAGGCCAGAAAGAAACAATTTGAATATTGTGGAAACACAATCAGGATAACCCAGGATCTGGCAGCTTCTACACTGAGGGATCAAAGGGCTTGGAATATGCTAATCTGGAAGGCAAAGGAGCTGGGATTAAAACCAAGAGTCACCTACCCAGAAAAACTGAGCATTACGTTTCAAGGGAAAATATGGTCATTCAGTGGAATAGAGGACTTTCAAACATTCTTGATGAAAAAACCAAAGTTGAATAGAAAATTTGACAATCAGATACAAGAAGCTAGAGAAGCATGAGAAGGTAAACAGGGAAAAGAAAAGAGAAGCCACTTTTCCAGGTTGAACAATTTACATTACTACCTGGAAAAACAATAATTATAACTGATGAAACCTTTCTCAGTAGTTGAAGGAAATACACACACACACAAACACACACATACATATATACATATCTATATATATATGTCTATATATGAGAGTATATGCATATATGAATACATATGTGAATGTGTTTATGTATGTTTACAGGTATACATAGATAGATGGCACAGGACCAATTTAACACAAAAAAAATATGATACTTTAAAGGTGAAATTAAGATGTGAGAAAGGAATATAATGAGAGGAGATAGGGAGAGACAGAATGGGGTATACTATCTCATTTAGAAGAGGCAAGGGTAAATGGTTACAATGGAGGGGAAGAATAGGAAGGCAAAAGTGAATGGGTCAACCTTATTCACTTTGAATTTGGCTTGACGAGGGAATGAAATATACACTAAATAGTGTATTTCACCCAACAGGAGAGTAGAGGGGAAGGGGATCTGAGTAGGGATGATGGAAGGGAGGGAAGGCTGGGGGGAGGGAAGTGGGAAGCACCCGCTTTTGAAAAACGATCGGATCAAAGTAGAGAATAGAACACGTGGGAGGTGGGGTAGGAGGAAGTGAAATATAGTAAGTCTTTTACAATATATCTACTATATTATTGTTTTGCATTAGCCAAACATGTACAACCTATTCCGAACTGCTTGTCTTCCCAGTAAGTGTAGGGGAAAAGGGAGGAAGGATATGAATCTGGCATTCAAATTTTTAAATCAAATGTATATATTATTATTATTGATGATACCATTTTACATGTAATTGGGTAATAAGATATACAGGCACTGGGGCATGGAGATCCCCTCGAAAAATCAAAAGGAGTTTGGGAGAAAATATTGGAAAGAGCAGATTGCAGGAGGGGATATCCTGTCTGGCTGCTATATTGGGGCAGTGGTTAGGGGAAAATGGGGAGAAAATTTGTAACTCAAAATCTGGCAGAAATGAATGACATAAATCATAAATTAATAAAACACTTGAAAGAAAACAAACTCAAGTGATTGCCTGGCAAGATGAACAGAGGAAGCATAGTTAGAAACACTTTTGTGGATAAAATGTATCAAAGCATGGAAACAGGAGAAGACAACAAAGTCAAAATTCCTGAATCAAAAGCTTCCAAGAAAAAAAATGAGTTGGTCACAGGCCAAGGAGGAGCTCAAGAAGGATTTTCAAAATCAAGTAAGAGAAATGGAGGAAAAATTGAGAAGAGAATTGAGAATGATGCAAGAAAATCATGAAAAGAAAGTCATTAGTCTGACTGAAGAAAATAACACCTTACAAAATTGACCAGCTCCGATGGCAAAATAGGCCCAAAAAAGCCAATGAGGAGAACAAAGCCATAAAAAACCAAATTCATCAGATGGAAAAAAGGCTTTCAAAAACTCATCAAAGAGAAGAATTCCTTCAAAATTACATTGGAGTAATCGTAAGTTGATGACTATTTGAAATAAAGATCTATAAAACAGATCAAAACAAATTTTAAAAGTAATTTGAAACTATTTTGCCCAACTGAATGCTAATATATGTGACAATTTTAGTGAAGTTGATGAATATTTACAAAAATATAAATTTCCCAGATTGAGAGAACAGAAAATAAAATACTTAACCACATATAAGGAGAAAAAAAATATTAAGAATCCATCAGTGAACACCTCAAGGAAAAATCTTCAGAGACAGATGAAATTTCAAGTGAATTCTACCAAACATTTGATTAATTACAATACAATATCAATAGGAGTCCAAACAAATTCTTGTTATGATACAACCATGATGCTGAAAACTAAACTAGGAAAAGCCTAAACAGTGAAAGAAAACTATTGACCAATTTTGTAATGGATATAGATGCAAAAATTTTAAACAAAATATTGGAGAAAGAGATTACAACAACTTGTCTCAAGGATAATGCCCTATGAGCAAGTAGGATTTATTCAAGGGATACAGGGTTGATTAATTATTAGGAAAATTAAAAGCATAGTTGACCCTCTCAACAACACAATTAACAGAAGCCGTAGGATTATTTCATTGGATGCAGAAAAAGCTTTTGGCAAAATACAACAACCATTTCTATTAAAAAGTCTAGAGAACATAGGAATAAATGGAGTCTTACCTAAAATGATAAGTAGGATCTATTTAAACTAATCAGCAAGCTCTATATGCATTGTGAATAAATTAGAAAAATTTCCAGAATGTCAGGTGTAAAACAAGGATGTACATTATCACCATTATTGCTAACAATGGTACTAGACATTTTAGTTTTAGCAATGAGAGAAGGAAAAATAAATCGAAGGATTTAGCATATGCAAAGAAAAAACAAAGTTATCACTTTTTGCAGATGATACGATGGTATAACTTGGGAATCCTAGAAAATCCAGTAAAAAGTTAATTGACATAATAAGTAACTTTAGCAAGATTGCAGGATATAGGGGTGGCCAGGTGGTGCAGTGAGTAAGAGCCCTGCCCCCAGAGTCGGGAGACCTGGGATTGGTTTCTGCCTCAGATATGTAACACCCACACAAAATAACTGGCCATTTAACCTTGAGCAAGTTACTTAACCCCAATTGCTTAAAAAAAAATGAAGGATATAAAATAAACCCATATAAATCATTGACGTGTGTGTGTGTGTGTGTGTGTGTGTGTAACAAAGTCCAACAGCAAGAGATAGAGACATTACATTTAAAGTTATTGTAGACATTACAAAATTCTTGGGAGTCTACCTGTCAAAATCAACCAATGAACTGTATGAACACAATTACACAATACTTTTCACACAAATACAGTCACATTTAAATACTTGGGAAAATATTAGTTGCTCATGGGTAGGCAAATATAATAAAATAAAAATGACATCTCTAACTAAATTAACTTACTCTTTCAGTTCCATACCAATCAAAGTACCAAAAATTATTTTGTAGAGTGAGAAAAAAAATAACAAAATCAATCTGGAACAACAAATGGTGCAGAATATCAAGTGAATTAATGAAAAGAAATGTAAAGGAACATGTCCTAGCTATGCCAAATCTTAAATTGTACTATAAAATGGAAATAATCAAAACTACTTGGTGCTTCCTAAGAAAAAGATGTCTGAATCAGTGGAATAGGTTAAGTATTCATGAGATTTTAGGGAATATACTATATTAAAATACTGTTTGATAAATCCAAAGTATTCTCATAGTGAGAAAGTTTCGTGAGATACAATTATCATTTTTCCATGTAGGAAAGTAAATACCTCAAATTTGATAAGTTCCTTATGATGTTTTTTTTCTGTTTATCATTTCATGGTACTCTTGTCCTGTATCGTAATGCCAAATTTTCTATTCGACTCTGGTTTTTTCATCAACAATCGTTGAAAGTCCTCTATATCATTGAATGACCATATTTTCCACTGAAATATGATACTCAGTTTCACTCTGTAGGTGATTCTTGATTTTATTCCCAGATCCTTTGACCCCTGGAATATATTATTCTAGACACTTCAATTCCTCAGTGTAGAATTTGTAGACCCTGTCTTATCCTGATTGTGTTCCAACAATATTCAAATTGTTTCTTCTTACATGCTTTTAATATTTTCTCTTTGTTCTTGGAACTTTGGAACCTGGCTTCTGCTCAGACGCTTCCTGGGGCTAAAACCTCTGGCTTATGACGGGCCTGGGATCAGCTCCCAGAGCACTGCACTGGCCAATTACTGCAGGCCTGCCGGGATGTCCTCAGGGGGAGATTGGCTTCTCTGTGTCATTTGGGGGTTTTGCATTTACAAAATTTGTTTGGAGTCCCCTTTTTACATTGATTGGGGAAGGTGGAAGCCACTTGGAGGTCATGCTTTTACTCCACCATCTTCCAGTGGTTTTTTCAATGAGATATTTCACATTGCCTTCTATTTTTTTTATTTGTTTGGATCTGTTTATTAGTATCTTGATTTCTCATAAAGTCACTAGGTTCCATTTGCTCCAATCTAATTCTGTAGGAATGATTCTCTTCAGTGACCTCTTGAGATTCATTTTCCATCAGGCAAATTCGTCTTTTTAAGGCATTCTTCTCATCATTGGTTTTTTGAGTCTCTTTTGCCCCTTGAGTTATCTACTTTTTAAGTTGTTATTTTCTTCAGTCAGGTTGTTGACTCTCTTTCCAAGATTTTCTTACATCTTTCTTATTTCTCTTCCTGATTTTTCCTCCACTTCTCTTATTTGCTTTTCAAAATCCTTCTTAAGCTCCTCTATGGCCTCTAACCTATTCATATTTTTTCTTGCAAGCTTTTGGTTCAGGAATTCTGACTTCATTTTCTTCCTCTTGTCCCATGCTTTCATCACTTTTATTCCCAAAAAGGATTCCAAAGTCAGATTTATTTGTTTGCTTTACTTCCTTTGCTTGCTCATGTTACCACTGAATTACTTGACTTTTTAGCTTTTTGCCACAGTACGACTCAGATTCCAGAGAGCATAGCTTTTTCCTAATTGCTAGGTTTTTTCAGCTTCTGGAACTGTTAGTTGGATGCTTTCTCAGAAGCCTCCCTGGTTCTGGCAAAGTGGTCATGCACACGAGGACCCCCACCCTAGACAGCAATGCAGATCCAAGCAGGTTAAAGCAAGAGTGATTACCCCTCAGACAGGTTGCTTGGTCTCCTTAAAATCTGTAGGCCAGTAGCTCTGAAACAACCACTTGCTGGCAGTGTTGCGGAGCCTCAGCCCCTTCTCACTCTGGGGCAAACGCTGGACCACACTCTTGAACTTCCTGTTCCTGCAAAGTCTACACTGACCTCTCACTTTGTCTTTGCAATATATGGATCGATAATTCAGCAAACTGCCATATCTTCTGGTGATCCTTGCTTCAGAAGTCAGGTCCAGTTGTGGCTGGTCAGGGTACCATGAGGCTAAAACTTGGGACTCATGTGAGGCTGCTCCCTGAATGCTATGCTTGACTTCCTGCAGGTCTGCTCAGCTGTCTCCAGCATTATTTTTGTTTCTCCCTGTCACTTTGTGGGTTCTGTAAGCCTAAAGGTTGTTTAAAGTCATATTGTTATTTGATGTGGTTATGGGCAGAAGAACTGGGGTCTTCCTTCTTCTATGCCACCATCTTGCCTGCTCTCCCTAAAACTAAACACTTTTAAAAGCCCTTCACGACTTCATTTTTATAGATGAGGTGATACATAAAGCAAATGTAATAGAGCTATCAAGAAGCAAGGCTGCAGGCTATATCTTCTGGTTGTATATTTAGCGATCCTTTCCTTATACCACTACATATTAGTCAACAAGCATGTACTAAGCTGTTATTATGTGCCAGATATAGTGGAAAATATTATGGATAGAAAGTTAGACAAAAATAATCCATAATCTTAAAAAAACTTACTTTCTAATCTGGGACACATGTAAATAATTTAAATACATACATAGGGTAAAGTAATGAATGAAAATACCTGTATAGTGGATGGTTTCAGCAGTTAGATATTCCAGCTGCACTAGGTTTTCTGTTTTTTTCACCTTTATCTTGCCATCTAATTTCCATTTTCCAATTCTATTGCTTCTTTGGTTTGGCATTTTCCTTCCTACTTCTATCTTTGATATTATTTTCCCTTTGATTTTGTTTTGTTTCTGTAGTTTTGATTACAGAATTATGCAGTCACAGTAAAAGAGGTTCCTTATTTTACCAAAATTAGCTCTCCTTTGTGGTCTAAAATCTCACTCGCACTTTCCATCCTGGTTTCAATTCCCATAGTATACATCTAGGGATGAGCCTGGAATGTCTTTCTGCCATGCATTACAAAAAAGGTGAAAAAAATCCATGTATGAAACCAAAGTTTCACAATAACAGATTAGAATAATATTTAAAGAAAAGGGGGAAAATAAATGAATGGGCTGAAAACCAGGAAAATTGATCTGAGCTTATTCCAAATGAGGGCCAGCATTTTTTCATGCAAAAGGTTAAACATTTAGTAATCTAGTGTCAGTTATTAGGTTAATGTTTATTTCAGGCTAATTTGTATCATATAGATAATGTGTAAGAGTTTTCTCTTTCTTACAAAGAAAATCACATTTTAAGTGATCTCTTTCTTTTCCTCTCGCCAATTTTTCAGGCTCCAGTGCATTTCCCCTTCTCTGCTGTATTTTGTGCCTGTAAGGTCTGTTATCTCAGCTCTCTCACTGATCTGTGAGGCAAACCATTGTGCCTGCCAACTTCCCGAGTAGATCCAGGGAAAAATTAACTCATCGGCAACTGAGCTCAAGCAATGCTGACATCTGGTTTATTCATTTTCACAGTATACTTTCCCTGCACCCTATTGCCTTATTCTTATGCACTGTTTTATCATGTGGCTTATTTAAAAAAAAATGGATTTCAGTTGTAGGTACTACTCTGTGGTATACAGTGTGGCAAATAGAAAATAAAACAACCTTAAGAAAAACCATTTCAGGACACTATCTGCAACCATAACAATCACTCAGCACCAAACCTCTGAGGTTCTGATATGCTCTGTTTGTTACCAGTCTATGAGGCTCCAGAGAATTTTGTTAATTTCTAAAGAATCTAATCACACCCTGGAAGAATTCAAGAAAGAAACAAAACAACAGCAAAAAACCCTTCCGGTCCTTGAATATATAGGACTTCTACTGTTTTTCAAAAGGAGAAAGTTATTAATGCATGTCGTTTAAAAGGATTATGATGAAGACTGTGACTTAAAGCAAAAGTTTTGAGGATTTAGAATTATATTTCTGAATGAACTTTGGAATTAACTAAGGAATTAATGTGAAGAAAGAGAAACAATGACTTTTCCAGGAAGCTATAGAATTTAGTCCATTTTCATCTCCTCTCTGTGTCGGAGTAGTATATGGGCATTCCCATCATAGCATTTTGAGCAGAAGATGTTCTTAAAGTTATTGTTTGAGGCTCTGAATTTATAGATGAGGCTCAGAGAGTTTAAACTATTGGATGAAAGTATAGAAGGATCAAGGAGAAGAATTGGCGTTTCATTCAGATTATCTTATTCTGAATCTAATGCTCTTTCCACCACATAGTATTGGGATTTTTCCTTTATGACTTCAGCCATATCATCTGTAAATGAGAATTGGTTGCTTTCCCATATGGAAAGGATGGAAGGGGGATGTTGGAAGGAAGGATACAAGCATTTATTAAAGTCCTGCTATGTGCCAGATGACATTCTAAGTATTTTACAAATATCTCATTTGTTCCTCACAGCAATGCTAGGGGGTTGGTGTAACTATTATTCTTGCTTTATAATTGAGGGAATTAAGGTATATAGAGGTTAAATGACTTACCCATGGTATACAGTTAGTATCTGAGACTGGATTTGAAGTCAGGTTTTCAAGATTCTACTGTCATTGCTGTATAAATGATTTCTGGATGTATCTCTCTTTCAGCTCTAAGAGTTTTTCCTTTCTTCTCAGTTTGAATGCATGCCTATACATAAGAAAGTATGGTAAAATCTCATTTATTTAGGCATAGCTTATTTTGAATTTGTGATATTTCAGGTGGAAATCTGGGACAAAGGGAACTTTTTCTATTTAAAAGGAGTTTCATAGGTAAATAATGGCAAAAATTAAATTCCATGGAATGATAACATTTAAAAAAAAACACAATATTTTATACTCCTCAGAAGGACCATTTAAATACAAATAATTATACACTCTTTATACAACAACTCAATAGACTGACTAGAGGGCTGAGTAGATTCAGAAAGACTAAGATTAAAGTTTACTTATGATGTATACTGTGTGTATAATGGAGGGCAAGTCACTTAACTTTTTAACATCCCAGACATGTCTCTAAACACTAAGTTATAAGTAATTTGCTCATCTTGTAGAGGAAATGTCCACAGTAAGAATTCTTTACACCAGTGAAATCAGAAGTCTAATAAAAAAAAGTCAACTCATTGTAGCAAATCTGTGAATTATCTTCCTCTACCAACAATTTATTTTTAATTATGTTTATTTTTAGTTTACACCATTCATTCCACAAGATTTGAGTTCAAGTTTTCTCAATGTCTTTCCCTTACCTACAACCCCAAAAGAGTGATTCCATTGAATATCCCCTCCCTCAATCTGTTCTGTCCTATATCCTCTCTCATTCCCTGTCCAACTTTCCAGTAGGGCAATATGGATCTCCATTACTCCACTAAGTGTATATCTTCATTCCCAGGACATTTAAAATAATTAATAATAATAATAATTAAAAAAAAAAACTTTTGTTGTGGTCAGGTAGAGGTGGAGTTGTGGATTGATCCAATGATTTTGGAGAACAATTCAGAACTCTACAAAGGACTACAAAAATGTGCATACCCTTTGACCCAACAGTGCCACTACTAAGTCAGTATCAAAAAGAGATCATAGAAAATGGGAAAAGGACCCACATGTGCAAAAATATCTATAGCAGTTCTTTTTATGGTGGCAAAGAATTGGAAATTGAAGGGATGCTCATCAATTTGGCAATGCCTGAGCAAGTTGTGATACATGAATGTAATGGAATTCTATCATGCTATAAGAAAAAATGAGTAGGTAGACTTCAAAGAAACCTGGAAATACTTATATGTTGAGTGAAGGGAGCAGAACCAGGAGAACATTGTAAACAATTACAGCCACATTGTGCTATGACTAACTTTGATACATTTGGCTCTTCTCAGCAAGACCAGGTTTTAAGACAACACCAAAATACTTATGATGGAAAATGTTTTTATTTTTTTTTTTTGTATTCAGAGAAAGTGTCTGACTGCAGATCAAAGCATACTTATTGGTCTCTCTTTTTTGTTGTTTTGTTTCTTCTTTTGCTTCATTGTATTGGTTAAAATTCTTCTGTGCAACCACATTATGGTTGTGAAAATATGTTTACTATTAATGCATTAGTAGTGCCTATGACAGATTGTATGTTTTCTTGGGGAAGGGGGAGAGGTCAGAGTGAGAGATATTTTAAAACTCAAAAGTTTGTGGAACTGAATGCCGTAAACTAAAAATAAACTAATTAATTTAAAAACAGGCAAACAAAAGAAACCAAAAATAAGGTCAAGGATTCAATATTGTCTCCAGAGAAAGGATACCTCTGCCAATGGCCTGCATAACATTTGGTACTTTATCTCGTACACTGCTAGGCTTATCTGTTATATACCACCTTATCATATACTAAAAGGTGAAAAATATCCCTGTGACGTTATTCCTTCAAACGTTTGCTTATATTATTCCCTATGCCTGAAATATACTTCCTACTTATCCTATCATATCATATTATACTATATTGTATTATATTTTATTGCAATAAATTGTGTTGAATTATATTATACTGCATTATACCACACCGTATTCTTATACTACATTGTGTTATGTTATAATGTATTATATTGAATTATGGTATATTAATTGTAATGTTGTCTTTGGTAGCATCCTATCTCCCATACAATGAAGTTCCTTGAGGGAAAACCATGGTATTTTATGCAAAGTTTTATATCTCGGGTATATTTTTATTTATTTATTCATTCATTCATTCATTTGTTTGTTTGTTCATTTGTTTATTTATTCATTCATTTATTTATTTATTCATTGATTCATTCATTTGTTTGTTTGTTTATCTCATGGGAAAAAAAAAAAACATTGACCTGTAAATAGATCCAGGAAAGATAATTTCAAAATTATTGGACTACTTGAAAGCCATAATCAAAGAAATAACCCAAAAATCATCCTCCAAGAAATTCTCAAGGAAAATTTCCCTGATGTTTTAGAACCAGAGGGCAAAATAAAGGTTGAAAGAATCCACTGATCACCTGCTGAAAAAGATGCCAAAAAGAAAACTCTTAGGAATATTATAGCCAGGTTGTGTAATTCCGAGATCAAGGGGAGAATGTTACATGCAGCCAGGAATAAACAATTTGAATATTGTGGAAACACAACCAAGACAACACAGAATCTGGCAGCTTGTATACTGAGGGATTGAAGGGCTTGGAATATGATATGCCAGAGGGCAAAGAGCTGGGATTAAGACCAAGAATCACCTACCCAGCAAAACTTAGTATCATGTTTTGGGGGAAAATATGGTCATTCAGTGGAATAGAGGACTTTCAAGCATTCTTGATGAAAAAAACAGAGTGGAATAGAAAATCTGACATTCAGATACAAGAAGCAAGAAAAGCTTGAGAAGTTAAACAGGGAAAAGAAATTAGAAGCCACATATCAAAGTTGAACTATTAAACTTCCTATGTGGAAAAACAATAATTGTAACTGCTGAAACTTTTCACAGTATGAACATAGTTGAAAGGAATATATATATATGTATATATATATGTATATATATATATATATCAGAGGCTATACAGGTATATGAATACATATGTGAATGTGTGTATATAAGTTTACAGGTATACATAGATAGAGAGCACAGGTATAATTTAATAGGAAGGGATGATACTTAAAAGGTGAATTTAAGAAGTGAGACAGGAATATAATGAGAGGAGATGGAAAGAGACAGAATTGGGTAAACTATCTCATTTAAAAGAGGTAAAGGAAAATGGTTACAATGGAGGGGAAGAATAGGAAGGCAAAAGGGAATGGTCAACCTTATTCTAATTGAATTTGGTTCAGGTAGGGAATGAAATACACACGAAACAGGGTATCTCACCCTACAGGATAATAGGTGGGAAGGAGATTAGAGGGTGGATGATGGAAGGGAGTGGAGGCTGGCAGGGAGGGAATTTGGAAACACCCTGTTTTGAAAAGGGATACCATCAAAGTAGAGAATAAAACAAGTGGTAGGCGGGATAGGAAGGAGGGAAATATAGTCAGTCTTTTACAATATATCTTCTATGTTAATATTTTGCATTAACTACACATTTACAACCAACACTGAACTGCTTACCTTCCCAGTAAAGGTGGGTGACATGGGAGGAAGGAAATGAATCTGGAATTCAAACTTTTAAAATCAAATGTTTTAAAGTTTTATATATATATACTATTAATAATACTATTTTATATGTTATTGGGAAATAAGATATATAGGCACTGGGGCGTAGAGATTGACTATGCTCTCCTGGAAAAGTCAACTGAGGTATGGGAGATGATATGGAAGAGAGCAGATTGGAGGAGAGGATATCCTGTGGGATTGCTGTTTTTGGGTAGTGGGTAGGGGAAAAATGGGGAGAAAATTTCTAACTCTATCACGGGGAAATAAATGATATAAATGAGAAGTTAATAAAGCATTTGAAAAATGATAAAAAAGAAAATGTAGTGTTCTTTTATTTCGTTATCCAATTGTATCTATGATTTTTTCTTTGACCCATTTATTACTTAAGATTTAATTTCAAAGTCTCCATTTTGATCTGTATCTTTTGTCCTTTGTTCCTAAGCAAAATTCTGTTTTTATTGCATCATGGTCTCTTCTTGATATATTAATTATTTCTACCCCCATTACAGACATTTACAATTATTTCTGTCTCTTAATAGATGGCCAATATTTTTAAAATTTTCATGTGGATATGTTATATACTTTAGCTTTACTTTGGCTATACTTTAGTTGCCACATTTAGCATATTCCATAGGCCTCTTAATCCCTTCATATTTAAAGTTTTAAAAACTATGTTTTTATCCATCCACTTCCAAAAAAGTATTTTTTTCAAATAAAGATATTTTCCATCTTCTGTTGTCACCACAGTATAAAGGTCCTCCAGTTATTTTAATCATTTTTACCTTCACCCAGGCTCTCTTCCACTCACCTCTGGTTCTCCCTTGTTTGTTAGCCCATTTCCTTTAGTGTTTTATTAACTCCTTTTACTCTCCTGCTTTTTATCTTGCTATGTTTTTCTTCCCTCTCGTTTTCACTTGCAGTTACTCAAGCAGATTGCCCCTTCCTCTCCTTATGTTTTACTTTTCTTGTTCATTTATTTTTATACCCACTTTCCCAAAAACATTTCTCCAATTGTTTTCATTATCAATTGCTTCTTTTTTATTAACTCTAGAATCTCATTTCTGATTCCTAGTACCTCTAATTATCTGTTCTCTTTCTTTTCTCTATATTCTTCATTCAATCAAAGCTTCCAAGGTAGCCATTCTAGGTTCTTCCCTCTAGGCACTTCCTGCCACTCCCTTATCCTATGATTTCCTATTTTTCAATGTACCATACTTGCAGAATAATGCCATTTATTAGAGGTATCCAAGAGAATGCTGTACCATGGTATAATCCCCAGACCCTTTACCCTTGATTTTTACCCAGGCATTAATTTGCCTGGAAATTTGCTCCTTGTTTTCATTATCTCCTACTCCTTGTTACGGGAATGGGAATTTAAGGTCTTCCCTGTGCCTAAGCTTAAGTGCACCTGGAGCCTGTGGAGGGATGCTTGTTTTTCAGGAGTTACTTTGTGATTGGGCCAAGAGGTTTGTTACATTCTCTGAGCTAGGAGAAGGCTATATAAACCATTATGTGAGGCTTTGTTTTGGGGCCCACTTTGAGAAGATTTATGTGATTTGACCAGATGAGACTCTGGGCAGTCGTTGAGCCCCTGCCTCCCCTGTGGCCTTGAAAACCCAGACATTTTTTTTCTTCCCTCTCTGGTGACTGACTAGGTATGGATGTAATGGTCAGGCAGCTGGAAGCCTGTCTGCTGATGTTTCTCTGTCTATATTTTCTGTCTGCTTGCAAGCTCTGTATTCTCTGAAGTTTGGGGTGCTGATCTTTCCCCCCTGAACTAGGTAAATGATATGCTTGATTGATTAAAGCAAGATTGTTAACCCATTTTGAGTTGTTTTCCTTTAGAAAAGCAGATCTAAGAACCTGGGTTGGCAAGCATCCTGGGGATGGTGAGTGCTTGCTGTTATACTCCTCCACGTACCACTTTTTGCCAGGGGTTCCAGCTCACCCCTGATCTCAGGATAAGCACAGTTTTGAATTAACAAATCAGACAATTGTCATTTAGCATAATGTTCTTATCTCCCTCACCAATAGGAGGTAACTATCTCCCTTCAACTAAAAAAGCATTCATCAGTGGAATTCCCTGTCAGTCCCAAAGTAAGACCTGCTTTTAATCCACTTTCTTTTTCAGTTTTTCCCCGCTATCCATCTGCCCCCAATCCTTTGTAGTCTCCTTTTTATCTCAGATCAAAGAGTCCACTTTCTCATCAATGTTAGTCCTTAATTTGACCCTGGTGCACCACACACTTCTCTCTATTCATCTCCACTCCTCCCCTTGAATGCACCTCACATGTTGCAATGTACCAAAAAACAAAGAAACAAAAACAAACTCAATACTAGACTACTGCAGCCAGCACAGTTGGTGGTCTAGAGAGTGGTGAGAATAATGAGAGGGGGATGTGATCAATAGTCTGTTTATTACAAGACCATTTCATACAGAGCCAAAGATGATAGAAGCTCACAGAGTTTTTATGCCCTGACAGGAGAATGTAGACACCCCCAAAGAATGCAGTCAATGTAGAAAGTTATCATATCAAAGGAATGCAAATAATGTAGAAGGAGCCTCCCTTAATCCTATTTATTATTTACCCTTGCTTAAGGTTAGTTCCTTATTAGGGTATTATTCTAGGACCACATTCAGAGGCATAAACAAAAAAGAGATTACATGCCCTCTTGCTATCTGCCTGGTACCCTTTGCAGATAACTGTATAGGACAGGGGAATATAGCTGAGGAGGTCAAGGGACCCCAAAACGTTCCCTTCATAATACATCCTCTTGCTTGTCTGCCCTGTAGCTTTTCAGATAATAATATAGGGAATGGGAAAATTTCATTAGCGAAGCCGAAAAATTTCTGAAAGATCGCTACAGTAGACAAGATATTAAAAAGGTTTTGTCCATTGTTCTTTTGAACACATTATCCCATTGACTCATATTTTTCTAGCCAATATATAGTAGGCTTGTATTATTTGAACGTTCTTCTAAAATAATAAAAACAAAAAAACGTTT
Organism: Petaurus breviceps papuanus; assembly: GCF_028583685.1. Lineage (NCBI taxonomy): Eukaryota > Metazoa > Chordata > Mammalia > Diprotodontia > Petauridae > Petaurus > Petaurus breviceps. Next base: position 2,804,831 of record NW_027185653.1, read on the forward strand.
TTATTTTCCTGAGAAAATGCAGAAATTGTTGCTTAATTGTTTGGTGAAATTTAACCACTGTGTGTATTGGAACTTATAGCCGTGTTTTTATTTTTGTTTTCTGGAGGTTACATTGAAAATGTTTTTTCTTAGAATTTCATTTTTTTCCATGTTCAAAGGTTCAGTACAGTTGCCTACTATAATTTTCTTCATTATAGTGCTAAAAGTCTTTTTTTTCCCCTGTCATGTCCTTCTAGAAATGCTATGATTCTCAGGTTTTTTATCCATATATTATTTGAAATCAGTATGTTTTACTTACATAGTGAAGCATATTTTCTTTTAATGTTGCTTCTTGCTTCTCTTCTTTTTTTTCCTTCTGTTTATTTTCATTCTCAATGTATTTTTTTCTCTTATTTCTTTGGTGGGCTTTATCACTGAATATTAACATTTTTCATATTCAGCTAATTATTTTTGCTATTCAAGATATAAATTATGCTCTCATAAAGCTCATTTCTCTTTAACAACTCACAAGCAGCATGTTTAATTCTATGTTCCCCTCAAATTCCAAAAGATCCTCTGTCTTTTCAACTGCTCGATCACTTTTCTTTATTTTGCAGTATTTATTCATAGATGGCTAAATTTGTTTTCTTGATGGGGAGATAATATTTCATTTTGTTATTGTTTTTCCATTTGATTTATTTCTTTATAGTCAAGGAATTTGAGTTCTCTTCCTAAATTCTTTGGAATTTCCAGTCTCTCCCCTCCCAATTTCCCTTTTCATACACATTCTGAGTCTGGACTTTTCCCCTCTGATTGTGGTTTCCTTGGGGTATGGATCTCCAAGCATCTCTATTTCCTCATATATTAGAAACTTTCTTGCCAGTCTAGATCTCTACACCAGCTGAAATTTTGGGTGGTAAGAACTGGCCCCAAATAGGTACTATTCTCTTTCTCTCTGATTTTTTGTAATACTGCACAGTTCTTCACCTGTACATCGTTCTGTCCTTGTGAATCATCCCATTCATTCTGTTCCTCAGTTCTCTGATTTGACTTCTGAATTTCAGACTCTGTTTTCCATGCCACCATCAGTTAGAGCTTTAGAACACTGGTGTCTCTAAGTTTTAGCCCACAGGAGGGTTTTTGCTTCTGAAATGGCTGTGATCAAGCTGGATTTCCATCCCAAAGCAAGTATCCACATCCTGGAACTGGGGTCTCTCTGACACTGAAAAGATGGAGAAAGGCATAGGGTGTAGGCTTGGGTTCTCATGTAAGCCTGTGTACAGTCTTGCTCTCAGTAGCATGGGAGGTGAAAGAGGAATGCTGTGTGAGATCATGATCAGTAAGTATTAGTTTCTGAATTTGCATTTTTAATCTTCATTTGGATTTGGTTTGTCCTAGATCTCAGATATATCTGAAGCTGTTTTGAAGAGTTTTGAGGGTATAGAGATAAGATAAAATGTATAGTAAAGAAATCTCGTTACTTACATGACCCAGAACACCAAATAATATTTTTAAGTTATTTTTATGTATTTCAAAAAAATTCCCAATTCCATTTAAAATATTTTTTTGGAGGGGACAAGACAAAGTTCACACAGTAAGTGTTTCAAGTGAATGATGTCGGATTTGAATTGAAGTCCTCCTGATTCCAGGGTTGGTGCTCTATTCACTGTGCCCCATGTAAAAGAAAATCAAAGGAAGGAAGCCTAGTCAAACCTGATAAAAAAAACTAATAAAGCAGAGGTCATAAAATCTAACTGGTACTAAGAAATAGAGTGTTGGGTCACTGGAATAGGTCAGGCACAACAGACATAGTAATTAATGACTATACTAATATACTGTTTGCTAAACCCAAGGACTCTTAAATTCTAGGACAAGAACTACCTGACAAAAAAAGCTGGAAAATTAGAAAATATTATGGTAGAAATTAAGCATATAACATTACCTTACGTTGAATACCAAGATAAGGTCAAAATGGGTACATGATTTAGACATAAAGAGTAATATACTAAGCAAATTAGGAGAGTAAGGAATAGTTTACCTCTCAGATCTATGGAGAATGGAAGAATTTATGACAAAAGAAGAGATAGAGAACAATATGACATGCAAAATGAACAATTTGTACTGCATTATTTTTAAATGCACAGAGCCAATAACAAAAAAAAAAAAACTTAGAAGGAAGCAGAAAGTTGGGAAGCAATTTTCACAATCAGTGTCTTTGATAAAGGCCTCATTTCTTTTTTTTTTTATCAAATGCATTCTTAACTTTTAGTTGAGATCATTCATTTCTGCAAGATTTTGAGTTACAAAATTTCTCGCCATTTTTTCCCCTTCCCACCACCCCAAAATACTAATGCCCCTGGATATCCCCTCCTCTAATGTGTTCTATCCCATATTTTCTCCCATACCCCTCCTACTTGGGGTCTTTCCAGTAACACATGGTGGATCTCTATACCCCAATGCCTGTATGTCTTATTTCCTAGTTACATGTAAAATCATATTAATAATACTACATATATATATATATATATATATATATATATATATAATTGTAAAACTTTGAATTCCAGATTCATTCCCTTCATCCCTTGTCACCCACCCTTACTGGGAAGATAAGAAATTCAGTGTAGGTTGTACATGTGTAGCTATGCAAAACATTTCTATAGAGGATATATTGTAAAAGACTTACTATATTTCCCTTCCTCCTATCCCACCTCCCACTTGTTATATTCTCTTCTTTGATTCCATCCTTTTTCAAAAGTGGGTGCTCCCAACTTCCCTCCTCCCCAGCCTGCTCTCCCTTCCATCATCCCACCTTGTCATCCCCTTTCCCCCTACTCTCCTGTAGGGTGACATCCCCTATTTAGTGTGTATATCATTGCCTCCCTGAGCCAAATTCAATGAGAATAAGGTTGACCATTCCCTTTTGCCTTTCTGTTCTTCGCCTCCATTGTAACCATTTCCCCTTGCCTCTTCTATATGAGATAGTTTACCCCATTCTGTCTCTCCCCATCTCCTCTCATTATATTCCTCTCTCACCTCTTATTTTCACCTCTTAAGTATCATTCCTTCTTATTAAATTGGCCCTGTGCCCTCTATCTATGTATACCTATACACATATATACACACATTCACATATGCATTCATATGAACATATACCCTTTTACATAGACATATATGTATATGTATGTGTGTATATGTATATTTGTATGTATGTTTATAGATTTCTATTCCCTTCAGTAGTTCTCATATTGAGAAGAGATTCATAAATTATAATTATTGTTTTTCCATGTAGGGATGTGCGTAGTTCAACTTTGCTAAGTTCCTTGTGATTTCTTTTCCCTGTTTACCTTCTCTTGCTTCTTGTATCTGAATGCCAAATATTCTATTCAACCGTGTTTTTTTGTCAAGAATGCTTGAAAGGTCCCTCTTCCCCTGAATGACCATATTTTCCTCTGAAACATGATACTCAGTTTTGCTCTGTAGATTATTCTTGCTTTTAATCCCAATTCCTTTGACCTCGCTAATATCACATTCCAAGCCCTTCGATCTCACAGTGCAGAAACTGCTAGATCCTGGGTTATCCTGATTGTGTTTCCCCAATATTAATATTGTTTCTTCCCAGCTGCTTGTAATATTTTTCCTTGATCTGGTCATTCTGGAAACTTGCTATAATATTCCTAGGAGTTTTCATTTTGGGATCTTTTTCAGGAGGTGATCGGTGGATTCTTTCAACATCTATTTTGCCTTCTGGTAATAAAACATCAGGGCAATTTTCCTTGAGAATTTCTTGAAGCATGATTTCAGGTAGTGCAATAAATTTTAAATCATATCTCCTGGATATATTTTCCAGGCCAGTGGTGTTTCCAATGAGATGTTTCACTTTGTCTTCTATTTTTTCATTTGTTTGTATCCCGTTAATTTTATTGTGATATTCATAACGTCATTAACTTCCATTTGCTCCATTCTAATTCTGAAGGAATAATTTTCTTCAGTAAGCTTTTGAGATTCTTTTTCCATCTGGTAAATTTTAAGGCATTCTTCTCCTTATTGCCTTTTTGAGCCTCCTTTGCCATTTGAGTTAGTCTTTTTTTAAGGAGTTATTTTCTTCATTCAGGTGGTTGACTCTCATTTCATAATTTTCTTGCATCATTCTCATTTTTCTTCCCAATTTTTCCTCCACTTCCCTTATTTGATTTTCAAAATCCTTCTTAAGGTCCTCTATGGCCTGTAACCAGCTCCTTTTTTTTCTTGGAAGCTTTTGGTGCAGGAGTTTTGACTTCATTGTTTAACTCCTGTTTCATGATTTCATCCTTTTTGTCCCCAAAATAGGAATGTAAAGTTGGTTTGTTCTGTTTACTTTGCTTTCCTCATTTGCTCATATTGCCACTCAATTACTTGACTTTTGGGCTTTTTGCCACAGTAGGATTCTGCTACAAGACAGGGGAGCTTCATACCAAATGATGGCATTTTCTCAGATGCCGAAGATATCAGTTGGATGCCCTCTCTGTAGCCTCTACAGACTCTGGCAAGTTGGTTGAACACCCCAGGTCATCCACCCTAGACCGCAACCCAGATTCAAGCATGCCAAAGCAAGAGCGATTACCCCTCACCCTGTTTGCTTGGTACCCCTACAATCTTCAGACCAGGAGGTGAAGCTTCCATGTGGTGGCTGCTACACATCTGTGGTGCCTCAGCGGCTTCTCGTCCTCAGAGCAAAGGCCGAACACACTCCCTACTTTTGGATCTCGAAGTCCACACTGCACTGGCTTCTCACTGTGTCCTTAACATCTATGTGTTGACAATTTTGGAAATAACCATAGGTGCTGGTGATTTGAATTCCCTCCAGGCAGGGCTACTCAGCCTAGCCCTGAGGCTAAAACCTGGCTCACTTGGGGCCGGGTTCAGCTCCCAGTGCTGCACTGGCTGCTCCTTGCCTGCCTGCTGGGCTGTCCTCATCAGGAGGTCAGCTCCTTTGTGTTATTTTGTGTGTTCTGTACCTCCAAAGTTTGTTCAGAGTCACTTTTTAAAATAACTGGAGGAGGTGAGAGCCAGAGCCCCACAGAAGTCCTCTTTCTTCTCTGCCATCTTGTCTCTGCTCCTCAAGGCCTCACTTCAAAAACATGTATATAACTGAGTCAAATTTATAAAAATACAAATCATCCCTCAATTGACTAATGGTCAAATGAGGGGGAGCAGGGATCGAACCTCTGGTGTTGAGGCCACATGTTCCCCTCTAGGTACTCAAGTGTAGCCTTTTGACTGAATCCAAACTTCACAGGAAAAAAAAAAAAACATCTTACATAAAATTATTTGTTCCATGAAGTTTGTAGATATGTGTAGATATGTAGTGACAAGTGAAAAGTCTTCTTTAGTCTATTACAAATTCAGGAAAGTGTAGGTAATACAGAAATATTGAGTCTGAGGATGAGGAAGATAAACTAATTAGCCATGAAATTTTACTATACCTAAAGCTAACATTGAAGACAATCATACTTTAATTCATAGTAACATTTATTTAGAGATGGAAAAGAACCTTAGAGATCATCTAGGGTACACCCCAACCCAGAAACTGACAGATGATGAAACTTAGGCTCAGATATGTAAATTAAATTGCCTATTTCATTATAAGTTAAAATGATAGCAACTCACAGGATATGGCCAAATGCTAGGTTCTTTTGTTGTGTTTTTTTTTTTTTTCCATTCATGTATTTCCCACTAAAGAGGAAACCTCGTTTCCCATTATTCAAATTTTTCTTTTACTTTCAATTCCTTCATTTCCTCTTCTTTGACAGAATTTACTAATGCTGAATGACTTAGTTACCCTAGAGTAATGTGAGTGTATGTGTGTGTATGTGTGTGTGTGTGTGTGTGTGTGTGTGTGTTTATGTAAGGAAATGTAAAGTGGTATTTTCAGTTCCCAAAATGGTACTTGTTATCCTTAAAGTTTTGATTTCCTTTATATATATGAATATTCTATTCCCAAAATGCTGTTTATTCACCCTGGTTCACAGAAGAACTAGAGACTTATAAGTGATTATTTTTTTACTCTCCCAGGAGATTTCTGAAGTCTAGCACTGAAGTAATGAAAAGCTGAAATAGCAAGTTTTTCATCATTAAGACTAACCAACTTAGGGGATTTTAAGGAAGGAGAGTGAGGGCAAAATCCCACAGTACTTTCATATTTCCTTAGTTGAGATATCAACTTTAAATAAAACATGAAAATTTTGTTCTCTGGTTTATAAACAAATGGTTGCTTAATTGAAAATTTGTCCTAAAGGAATGGGATGATTATCTCATGACTATAATATTATTCAGAGTGTGCTTCAAACATAGGCATTTCTAAAACATATTTTGGCATTTTGCATTATTTACATATTACATTATCAAGTGGCATGAAATATACAGATGAAACAGAGTGCATCCAAGTGATGTCTGTAAAAATAGAGTTATGACAAGCATGTTCATTAGAAGATTATACAGTACATACATAAAAGAGACAAATATGAATTCATTTATAATAGCAATATTTGTAGTAATTACATTTGGCCTGCAGAAGTGTTGTTTGTATTTGTTTATTATCACCCACTGCTTCAGATCCTGTAATTGTACTTCCTCATGCCAAAATTGAGCAGAAAACACTTCAAAACACTTCTAATAATCAATATCAGAAATATTCAAAGTACCCTTGACTTTCTAGAAATTCAGACATTTGAGTTTTTAGCTTTCTTTTTTTTTTCCTTTTTCCATTCAATATTAGACAATACCAAGCCCCACGTCTTAAACACAGTTGAAATAATCTTAATATTTCTAATAATCAATATCAGGAATATTCAAAGTACCCTTGACTTTCTAGAAATTCAGACATTTGAGGTTTTAGCTTTCTTTTTTTTCCTTTTTCCATTCAATATTAGACAATACCAAGCACCACATCTTTAACACATTTGAAATAATTTTAATATTTTAGGTGACTTGTAGTTTATTTCTACGTCAATCTCTTTAGATTACATTACACATTCCTGAATTTATTCTCCAGTGTCTTAAATAAGAGAGGGACAGAAAGAGAGAGACAGAGAGAGAGAGAGAGAGAGAGAGAGAGAGAGAGAGAGAGAGAGAGAGAGAGAGAGAGAGAGAGAGAGAGAGGGAGAGAGAGAGAGAGAGAGAGAGAGAGAGAGAGAGAGAGAGAGAGAGAGAGAGAGAGAGAGAGAGAGAGAGAGAGAGAGAGAGAGAGAGAGAGAGAGAGAGAGAGAGAGAGAGACAGAGAGAGAGACAGAGAGAGAGAGAGAGAGAGAGAGAGA
>NW_027185653.1:2812504-2825315 GCF_028583685.1 Petaurus breviceps papuanus
AGTCTAAGATGTCCCAAAATGGAATATGCTGTCTTAGTGGGTTTCCCATCACTGATGATTTTAATTGAAGAATTGATCACCAGTTTTGGGGAGTGTTAGAGAAAGGATTCCTGTTAGATTGAGATAGTTTAACTGTGAATTTCCATATAATTTGAAAAGTCTGTGATTTATTGCTAGGAATCAATTGATTTTTATCAGAGCCAAAAGAATAAAAGATAACAACTCCGAATAGTTAATCCTGTAAGTACCATCCGGGAATCATAGAAAACCAATAGACAGTACATTGGGAATTCTAATAATGCTATTATTTATAATCATAGATCAGACAAAATAAACTCAAATAATAAACCTTAGAGATTATGTAGTCCAACTCCCTCATTGAACAGGTATGGAAATCTAGGTCAAGAGAATTAGCATCATTCACTCAGGTCACATGGGCAATAAGTTGCTTAAAGTAATTCAAACCCTTGTCCTCTGTCTCCACATCCATTCCTCTTTCAATAATACCTTCTTGCTTACTGGTAAGACCAATGAATTACTGGTGAATTTGGTAGTTTTTGTTTGTTTTGCTTTAGCTGTAATTGATGTGAACTGATTCATCCATATGTTTTCATCTTTTGTGCCTTTTGTCCTTTAGTGTACATTTACAAGATGACTATGTTTTGGCTTGCTTTGGTGTCTGACTGATCAAAATAAAACCGCCCGGAGTATATGAGAATTACACATATGATATAGTCAATTTAGACAATGCACTAACTAACCAAATGAATTAACAACTCAGACACAATGTAGTCAAAACAATGAGAATCCATTCTTAATGACTTTTTGTCATATATTCTCAGGCTTATTTAAAATACTCTGCTATCATTAAGAAGGTCATTTGGTTTTGCCTGCATAAAGCTATTGCTATGTGGACTCCTTGTTCCTTAAGCATTTTGATATATAATAATTCTCATTATTTTGAGAATATGTCTGACTTTGTTTAAGCATTTGCTTCATATGATTCAGAAAGACAGTCTTTTATGCCTCTAACAATTGAAGGAGAATATCTCTGGCTATTTAGAAAGATGATATACCTCAAAAGATTGTGATAAACATATATGTAGCTTATGCATCATGGAATAGTAATACAATAAACCAGTCCACACCAAACCACAGAGTGGAGCTATTTAACATCAAGGGATAAAATGATTTTTTTTTTGCTCTTTGTTTTTCTTTATAAAAAGCTTTATCGTTAAATATCAAACCAAGGAAATTGTATTTTTTCCAAGATAAATTAGGTAGTGAATTGATCCATTTTTATTCATGACTTAAATTTCTGCTTATTAGCATAAATATAAATCATGTGTGAAGTATGAATTGGAGTGGGGAATAATTTGAGGCTGAAAGACAACTTAAGAGGTTTTTATAATAGTGCAAGTGAGAAATGATGACATGCATAAAGTGAGATGGGGGTGGTACTTAAGCAGAAAAATAAAGAGAATTAGTTGGATAAGAAAGATGATATGGGGCAGAATTAATAAGATATTAATTAATTGTATAAAGCCCTGAAGTTCAAAGCAAGACTATTGGGAGAGTTGGAGTACTCTCACTAGATAAAGGGGAATTCAGAAGAGGCCATGTTCTGGAAAAAGCAATGATTTATTCCTTGGAAATGTTGAAATTTAAAATTCTTTGGCACATTCAATTAGAAAGGACCAATAGACAGTTGGTGATATAGAATTGGAGATCAAGAAATAGACTAAAGCTGGATATATAGATCTGGGAATCATTTGTGTGCAATTAATTCCTTCAGAGCTGATAAGATTTCTGAGACAGAGAAGATAGGAAGAGAGAATAAAAGAGGGGGAAAGATACAGATGTGTAGTTATCTCCACAGTTACAAGATGGAGCATAGAGTTCCTTTCTAGCAGGGGAAACTAATTCAGAGCAGAATGCAGACAATATCCAGGAAGAAAGTGAGGTTTGTGGTAGCAGATTTTACAGAGAAGTCACAAAGGATAAGAATTGTTAGAGAGTCATTGGAACTAAGAATTAAAATATCATTGATAATTTTGGAGAGAAAACAATTTAGTTAAGTGGAATATTGCAGTTTAAAAAGTAAGGCAAGAAAATGGAATTAATACAAATATATTCATTCTATTAAGTAGGTTGTGAAAGGTAGAGTGTGGTAGTGGTTGTGGTTTGTACTTCATTTTTTTTTTCTTTTAAGTTAGTTATTTATTTTTAGTTTTCAACATTCACTTCCATAACTTTAAATTCTCTCCTATCTCCTGCCTCCTGCCTTCCTAAGATGACATACAATCTGATATATAATCTTCATATACATTCTCATTAAAAATACTTTCACATAAGTCATATTGTATAGAAAAATCAGAGGAGGGAGATGACCCAAGGTGTCACAGAGGCCCAGAAGATGACCATTGGAGGTGCAGAGGCCTGGACACTGCAAAGCACAGAGGCCTGGATGAGGCCTGATTAACATGGCAGCAAGTTGACCCACGAAACACAAGGGCCACAGCCAGCCTTATTAAGGCAGGGAAGGGACTGGACAGAGCAGGGTAAGAGTCAAATGCAGGGTCCCTGGCAGGGGCAGCAGCTACTCCTGGGACTACCAATCCAAAGCCTAGAAATTTAAAAGGCCTTATGTGGTCCTCCAGGGGCCAGGATGGCTGGGTGAACCCCAGCTGCTCCAATCCCCACCTTTGATGCTGAAAACATAGTAATTATTTCCCCAGGGCAAAACCTTATACAGTAAATTTTGTGAACACCAGAGGTAGGGCATGGCTAGGACCCTGCCTCAAAATGGGCAAAAAGCAGACTGCAAAGACAAAAATTCTGAAGTCCTGCTATTGTGAGAGGGAGGAAACAAATTCAGAGGGAGCCACTGTAAACTCCACAACCACAGTGGAAGGCTCAAGAGGGAACTGGTCTAAAGCACAGAAAGCATTCTTAGATTAGCTCATAAGGAACCTTGAAAACCAAATGAGAAAGATAGGTGATAAAATGAATAATTCTTTCATAATAACATTTGCAATGAATAAAGCAGCTCCTTAAAAAGAAAAGTGTGTGATACTGAGGAGCTCCAAAAACTACCCAAGGTGAATAATTGGCTAAAAACTAAAATCAGCCAAATTGAAGCTAATGACTCAATCTGTTACCAAGAGTCAGTCAAACAAAACATTCAGAATGAGCAATTAGAAAAAGAGGTAAAATATCTCAATGGAAGAATAACTGACCTGGAAAACAGATCCAGGAGAGAGAATCTGAGAATCATAGGCCTACCAGAAAATCATGATGAAAAAGTGAGCCTGGAAAACATCTTCCAAGAACTCTTCTAGAAAAACTGTCCTCAGATACCAGAGTCAGATGGTAAAATAGAAATTGAGAGAATCCGCCAGACACCTCTTGAAACAGATCCCAAACTGTAAAGTCGTTGAAATGTTCTGGCCATAATTGAGAACTACCAGGTAAAGGAGAACATTCTACAAGCAGCCAGAAATAAACAATTCAAATATGGTGGAACCACAGTGAGGATTACACAGGATCTGACAGCCTCTACACCGAGAAATTGGAGGAAGTGGAATACGATTTTTCATAGAGCTTGGGTTACAACCACGAATCACCTATCCAGTGAAATTGAACATATTCTTCCAGGCAAGACAATGGTCATTCAATGATATGACAGATTTCCAGACTTTCCTGATGAAAATGCCCAAACTCAATGGAAAATTCAGCCTCTAATTATAACATGCAATACAGACATAGAAAGGTAAACAAGGAAAACACACACACACACACACACACACTTTTATTTAATAAGAGCAAAGTTTTTATAGACAAGTAGAGGATATGGGAATAAATTAAACAAGTGATGATTAAAAAAGTCTTCTTAAGGGCTACAAAGGGACTGGAATGGAAGAAGAGGAAAGAATGATGCAGAAAAGGGGAAACTATGCTTCACAAAGAGGCATAAAAGTAATATAGTAGAGCAAAAGAAGGGAGGGAGATTAGAATTATATGAGCTTTTCCCTCAGTTCTGGTACAAGGAAGGAATAACACAATCAGTTAAAGACAGGATTCTATCAAGAAGACACACAAAACATTTCATAATAGAGGGAAAGAGGGGAGGGAGAGGAGTTTTTCATGAGATCTGTTCCAGTCATTCTTTATTTGAAGAAGAAATAACATACTACATTAAGTATAAAAATCTGTCATACTGTACATGCAGTAGGAGGGGGGAAGGGATAATAAAAGGGGATGCTGGTTAGAAGGGAGGGAAGAAGTAAGATAAAGAGGAGGAAAAGGGAGGGGGGGCTGATAAGGGAATATTGAGGGAGGCAGTGGTCAAAAGGAAAAGTCTTAAGGATGGGAAAGGAGAAGGGGAGAAAAATAAAAACATATACACCAGAGGGAATAGGATAGAGAGAAAGACACAGATAGAAATCATAACTATGAATGTGAATGGGATGAACTTTCCCATAAAACAGAGGCAGATAGAAGAATGGATTAAAAATCATAATCCTACAATTTGCTGTTTATAAGAAACACATCTGAAACAGAGGGATACACACAGGGTACATGTAAAAAGCTGCAGTAATATATATCTTGCCTCATCTAAAGTAAAAAAAAAGCAGGGGTAGCAATCTTTATCTCAGATAAAACAAAAGCAAAAAATTATCTAATTAATAGAGTTAGGTAAGGAAACTATATCCTGCTAAAAAGCACCATTGAGATTGAAGCAATATGATTACTTTACATATTTGCACCAAGTGGTATAACATCTAAATTCCTAGAGAAGGTAAGGTAATTAGAGGAAAAAATAGATAGCAAAACTATACTGGTAGGGGACCTTTAATCTCTCCCTCTCTGAACTTGATAAATGCAAACTCAAAATAAACCAAAAATTAGTTAAAGAATTGAACAGCATCTTAGAGAGGGTAGGTGTGTTATATCTCTTGAGAAAACTGAATGGGGAAAAAAAAGTAATATACCTTCCTCTCAGTGGTACATGGCACATACATAAAAATGACCATGTACTAGAACACAAAATCCTCACAATTCAGTGAATAAAGGCTTAAATATTTAGTATATCATTCTCAGATGATATAATAATGCAATAAAATTCATATGCAAAAAAGTGCCATGGGAAGATAAACTAAAACCTTTTTTGGAAACTAAACAATTTCATCCCAAAGAATAAGTGGGTCAAATAAGAAATTATAGAAACAGTCAGTAACTTCATTCAAGAGAATGGCAATAATGAGACAACATACCAAAAGCTGTGGGTTGCCGAAAAGGTTCTAAGGGGGAGTTTTATATCCTTGAGCACATACATGAATAAATTAGAGACAAGGAACATAAATGAATTGGCAAGCATTTGAAAATGCTAGAAAAGGGACAAATTGAAAATCTGCAATTAAATACTAAATTAGAAATAATGAAAACAAAAATACAGATTAATGAAATGGAAATTAAGAAAGCTATTGAAATAATAAATAAAACTAAGAGCTGATTTTATGGAAAAAAATTAATTGACCCTTAACCAATATGATAAAAAGAAAGAAAGAAGAAAAACAAATTATGAGTATCCAAAATTAAAAGGGTGAATCTACCTCTAATGAAGAGGAAATTATAACAATAATCATCTCTTCTTTGGCCTAAATACATGCACATAAATTTCAAAATCTTAGGGAAATGGATGAATATTTACAAAAATATAAGCTGCCCAGATTAACTGAAGGGTAAGTAAATTACTTAAATAGCCCCATGTAAGGAAAAGAATTTGAATAAGCCATCAGTGACCTTCCTAGGAAAAAATCTCCAGGGCCAGACACATTTATTAGCAAATTCTATCAAACATTTAAAGAACAATTGATTCTAATACTATACAAACTATTTGGGAAAATTACTGAAGAAATTGTCCTGCCAAATACTTTTTGTGACACAAACATGGTACTGATACCTAAATCAGGAAGAGATAAAAGGGAAAAACAAAATTATAGACCAATTTCCCTCAGGAATATAGATGCAAAAACTTTAAATAAAAAATTAATAAAAAGACTACAGCAATTTATTAAAAGAATAATACACTTTCATAAGGTAAGATTTATTCCAGAAATGCAAGCATGGTTTAATATTAGGAAAACCATCAGTATGATTGATCATATAAATGATAAAACTTGCAAAAAGAACCTGAATTTCTCCATAGATGCAGAAAAGGCTTTTGACAAAATACAACATCCATTCCTCTTAAAAACACTAGAAAGTATAGGAATGAATGGAGCCTTTTTAAAAATAATAAGTAGCATGTATTTAAAGATATCATCAATTATTATATGTAATGGGGATAAGCTGGAAGCATTTCCATTAGGATGAGGGGGAAGCAAGGGTTTCCATTATCACCCCTCTTTTTCATTCTGGCACTAGAAATGCTAGCAGTTAAAGAAGCAGAAGAAATCAAAGGAATCTAATTAGGCAAAGAAGACAAAGTTATCACTCTTTGTGGATGATATGATTATATGCTTAGAGAATCATAGGGAATCAGGTAAAAAATACTTGAGACAATAAACGAATTTGGCAAAGTTGGAAGATATAAAGTAAACCCTCATAAATCCTTAGCATTATTGTATATTTCTATTGAAATCCAACAGCAAGAGATAGAAAGAGAAATCCCATTTAAAATTACTATAGACATAAAATATTTGGGAATCTACCTGCCAAAACATACCCAGGACCTATATGACCACATCTGCAAAACACTTTTTACTCAAATAAGGTCAGATCTAACTAACTGGAAAAAAAATCAATTACTCATCTAGGTAGAGCTAATATAATGAAATTGACTAGTTTACCTATATTAAATTACATATTTAGTGCAATACCAATTAATATACCAAAAAAATACTTTAAATAACTACAAAAAATAGTAACAAAATTCATTTGGAAGAACAAAATGCCCAGTATATCAAGGGAATTATTGAAAAGAAATGCTCGGGAAGGTGGCCTAGCTATACCAGATTTTAATCTGTATTATAAAGCAGTCACCAAAATTACTTGATACTGGCTGAGGAATACAGCAGTGGATCAATGGAATACATTGGGTACATGAGACTCAGCAGTCAATAACTGTAATAATCTACTCTTTGACAAACCCAAAGACTCAAATTTTTGGCTTAAGAACTCACTATTTGAAAAAATCTGCTGGGAAAACTGGAATATAATATAGCAGAAACTGGACATAGACCATTATCTAATACCGTATACCAAAATTAATTCTAAATGGGTACATGATCTAGGTATAAAGGATGATACTGTAAGCAATCTGGGAAAACAAGAATAGTTTCCCTGTCAGATTTATGGAGAGGGTAAAACTTAATGACCAAACAAGTATTAGAGAGCATTATAAAATGCAAAGTGCATTACTTTCATTACATGAAACTGAGAAGCTTCTGAAAAAAAAAAGCCAATGTAACCAAGATTAAGAGGGAAGTAGGAAATTTGGAAAGAATTTTTCCAACCAATGTCTCTGATAAAGGCCTCATTTCTAAAATATGCAAAGAATTGAGTCAAATCTGTAAAAATTCAAGCAATTCCCCAATGCATAAATGGCCAAAGGATATGAACAGGCAGTTCTCAGAAGAAGAAAGTAAAGATATCTATAGGCATATGAAAAAATGCTCTAAATCACTATTGATTAGAGACATGGAAATCAAAATAACTTTGAAGTACCACATATCACTGATCAGTTTGGCTAAGATGACAAAATAGGAAAATTATAAATGCTGGAGAGAATGTAGAAAAATTGGAACACTAATACATAGCTGGTGGAGTTGTGAATTGATCCAACCATTCTGGAGAGCAATCTGGAACTATGCCCAAAGGGATATAAGTAATGTCATATCCTTTGACTGAGTAACACCACTTATAGCGTTTTATCCCTAAGAGATCATCGAAGTGGGAGGAAGACCCATATGTACAAAAATATTTATAGCAGCTCTTTTTGTGGTGGCAAAGAATTGGAAATGAAACAGATGTCTATCAGTTAGGGAATGGCTAAACTAGTTATTTTATATGAATGTAACATCATACTATTGTGACATAAGAAAGGGAGAAGAGATGAACTTCATATTTATCTGGAAAGTCTTATACGAACTGATGCTGAGTGAGAAGAGCAGAACCAGGAAAAAAAAATGTATACAAATACAGATACAATGCATATGTGATGACCAACTTTCATACACTGGACTCTTCTCAGAAATGCAGGACTATAATTGAACTTCAAAAGACTCATGATGGAGAGAGATGTCTATGTTCAGAGAAAGAACTAGAAAGAATAGAGTTTGAAAGCAGATTGAAGCAAATTACCTCTTCAATTTCTTTTATTGCCTGGTTTTGTTTCCTCTTTCCCAGTGTTCATTCCATTAAATACAACCCTTCTTTTTAACCTGGCCAGTGTCTATTGTGAAAGTATCTGTAGTACCTCATTGTATGCCTCTATTGGGGTGGGTTGGAGGGAAGGGAAGAGAATTTGAAACTCAAAGAACTGGAGAACTGAATCTTGTAAACTCAAAGCAAATGAACCAGTTAATAAAGAACAAAAAGAAAAGAAAGAATAGGAGGAATTATGAGAATGAAAACAAAAAAACAAAAACAATATGCTTCACTTTTCTTTCAGCCTCCATTTTTCTCTCTGGATATGGTTGATATTTGCCATCATGAGTCCCTTCAGGGGGAAAATGACATTCATTGAAACTGAGGACTTTCAACTATTCTTGATGAAGAGACCAGAGTGAACCAAAAAATTTACTTTCAAATACAAGACTGAAGAGACGCATTAAAAAGGTAAACAGAATGGATATATCATAAAGGATTTAAGAAGTTAAACTGTTTAAGTTTCAACTAAAAATCAACAAGTGTAATTATCCTCTTTATTAGCTTTTCAAATGTATTTTTGTAAGAACAGATTAAATTAAATATAGGAAATATTTATTAAATATCTAGTATGTCAAAAGCACTCCTAAGAATTGATATAATTGGGGTTTTATATAACAATGTATCCTGTGAGAAGAAGATGATTGGCAGATTGATATTTTTATTTTAATGAAATATTCTTAAAAAGTAAGTGCATATAAAATATAATAATAATAATAACATTTAAATAATGCCTAATATATGCCATTTGCTATGCCAAGAACTTTATAAATTTGACCCTTACAAACACTGTTTGACATAGGAACTATTATTAACCTCATGTTCTAGATGAAAAAATTGAGGAAAATTCATAAAAAATGACTTGCTCAGGATGACATAGCTACTAAGTGTCTGAAACTGAATTTGAACTCAGATTTTCCTGATTCCAGGCCCAGTTCTCTATGTATTGTACCATCTAGTTGCCTCTATTTTGTATATTCAAAAGATGAATTCTTCTATATATAAGGAGAAATATTTGTGTTGTTATGCCATATGAAAAGAAGTATTACCACTAAAGTCCTAAGATTCCATTAAAAAAATTTCTTTGCAACATATGGGGTTCAGATTTTAAATTAGGTCATATTTCTTTGTATAGAAGAATATAAGCTTTGTAAGGGACCTTAAAGACTATCCAGTTCAATCTCTGAAATTATAACTGTATCCCTGCTAATATATCCCTGATAAATACTGATTATTCTTGAATATTTTCAATAATTTGAAACTTACCATGTTTCCCCGATAATAAGACCTATCCTGAAAATAAGCCCTCCCTTACTGTGTAAGATTCCTCTAAAATAAGCCCTCCCCTGAAAATAAGCCCTATTGAGATTGCTACTGTAGTGAAGGTGATCCCCTGCGCTACACGCTATATTACAGTACCCTCTGTATGCACCGCCCTCCCCCCCCCCCCGGGTGAAATGCACGCTGCGCTCCGAGCTGCATCCAATCAGAGCTGCAGCAGTTAGCGCGTCATCCTGTTCTTCCCCAGTGATTTGCTTATTGAATAAAGGTACATTTTTTTGTTCACATTTACCTGTTTATTAAAATTGCTGTCAATGTTCATTAAAACAAGCCATCCCTTGAAATAAGCCCTCTGGTGTTTTTCTGTACAAAAAAAATAATAAGACAGTGTCTTATTATTGGGGAAACACAGTACTACTTTATGAGGCCTACCTTTCCATTTTCACAGCTTTAATTACTATTAAGTACTTCCTTAGAGTAAACCAAAATCCACCTCCTCTAACTTCTACATATTGGTTCTATTCTTTCCCTCTGGAGCTAAAGAGAATGAGCAAAATCCAATGAATTAAATGTTCTCCTCTCAAGAACATTTTTCAAAAATGTAAACAGATCACCATACCTCCTTTTTCAAGGCAACAATATTCACATAATTTCTCATCAATTTTACCTCATTATCTTAATTATCAAGGATCCAGATTACTGAATTTCAGTCATTTAATGATGCAAAACCAACAGTTTTTTCCCCCATTATACCACCTTGAGTTCATTTAACATACTGGATTTTGCTACAATTTAAAAGCAGAGTACACACAAATGCATAAGAATATTCATCTCTGTGCATATACATATATATATATGTATGTAAATATATTGAGTATATGTAGACACTAAATCGCACATGTAATGTTGGAGTGTAAGCTTAGTTATCATTTATTTACTACATCTTTCTTTCATGAAACTGGTTTTTGTTATTAGAATTTTAAACAAATTTTATCAGAAGTTGTGCAATAATAAACTATCCTATGTCTATGGTTCTCCAGGTTGTTTTTTTTTTCTGCTATAAATTGAGGTGCTACAACTTCTTTAAATAAAAATAAAAAATGTATTTAGTTACTATTGAAGAAAAAATACATGTCTACTTTCTTTTCAGCTATCAGTTATCATTGTTTCCAGACAATGTCAAACTCTTACCTACCCATACACATCCCGATTATACTATATAAGGTGCTAAGAGAAGGTGAATATATATATATATGGATTCCATCCCCTAACAAGGCTCTTTTGCAAGAACATCTGTTGACCTCGAATGTGAATAATTGAATTGAAAATAGAGTATGACATTGTAAGTGTGTTGAGAAAGATTTAGTAGGTGACATAATCTAGAATTAGATCACCTAGTGACAAATTAATGATTCATTTATTTTAATTGCTATTGTAGTAGATATTAATTATTTCCATATAAATGATTCAGTCATGACAATTAGCAAATTGGCCATTATTGGCAGCTTTGCCTAGTAATATCTGTTTTAATCATTTCAGTGTACATAGTTTTTGTTGACAGAAGTTTAATATGTTCCATAACTTGAGGAATTAATCAGGTCATTTGCCCAATGGGGTGTAAAATCTAGAACATTTTTCAATACATGAACATTTTTAGAAAAAAAAAAAGTAGTGAGGAGCTGAACCAAAAATTGCCCACATAAAGGTCCTTGTTACAAGAAAGTTGTAGGAAATTGGTAAAGATGAATTGAACAGAAAAAAGGATAAAAACATGTAAAATGCAGCATATGTTTTCAACAATGGCCTATGTCTTGGTTTATTTTACCTAATGAATTATTTATTGAAAGGGAAGTTTCTATACCATGGCATTTAAAATGTTTCAAAAGACATAATTTTGGGGTAATTTCAATATTTCATAAATAATGGTAGCATTTTAAGGAAAGGATGGTCATTTGGTCATTTTTTTCCCTAGACCCATGACAATTATGTGGCTGAGCTCATGGGTTATATGCCCTCTTTGGAAGAGGAGAGTTCCTGAGGGTGACATTCAACTCTGATTTGTTAGTAATTATTGAGGACTGAATTTACAAAGGGAAGGGTGGTCATTCCAATGAGGAGCTGAGAGTGACATTATATCACTCTTGGGTTGAGACTATCCCTATACCCAGACCACCTCTAGTCTTGGAAAGTCTAGACAAAGAAGTTACTTCCCCAATCCAAGCCTGAGTCAGCTGGATGAAGCAGCAATAACCAAAATGAGGAGAATATTAATCCTATCTTATATCATATTTTCCATTCTGGAGAAATTGGAGAAGGTAAAAGGATTGGGGGAGCAGCAGTACTTAGGTCTCCCCAGTTGTAATAATTGGCTACTAATATGAAAGAGAAATAATAATTTCTCTTAACATATTTTAGGGTATTGGGAAGTGATCGTATGAGTCAAACAATCAATAAGACCATTTTTTCAAAAACTGATACTGTAATAGTAATGAAATTTGAAGATAGCTTTATATTGCCAAGCTGTGAGGTACTTGGCACCTAATTTCAAGTTGAACCTCTGTAAAGAAACAGGAGGTATGAACCCCTGTTGCTGCCAGAACAGGAAGGGGCTGAACAGGGAGGACTAATACCTACATAAGGAAAAGCAAGCTGTACAGTCAGAAGTCCTTGGGACATCGTAGAGGCAGAACAGCTACTGCTGGGGAGAGCAAGAAATTTTTCTATGGAAGCATCTGGAGGCTGGGCTGCTACAGATGGACTGAACAGAGAATTGAGAAGAACTAGAAGAGAAACGAATGAGAACTGAGGACTGACGCAGAACTCAGACTTGTGACAAAGCTCGAACTTGTGGTGGCAAGATTTCTAAGGGCCAGCTAGAGCTGCTGAAGATGGAGGAAGCATGACTGTGTTACTGGCCATTGGTACAAATGTTGTGTCTTTTTTAATGTGTATGAATATTATTGTGGCTTTTTTTTTTAGCAAAGACTGGGAATCTTTATTCAGATCAGCAATTTACATTCCTCAAGTCTCAGACTTTGGGTGGGCCTTTTGTGGAAGAGGGGAAGGATGGAGGAGAGAAGACAAGGCAAGGCCAACC
>NW_027185653.1:2825325-2831241 GCF_028583685.1 Petaurus breviceps papuanus
GTGGAAGAGGGGAAGGATGGAGGAGAGAAGACAAGGCAAGGCCAACCCATCTCACTGGACATCCCCTCCACCCCTGATCCTGTCTCAGGTCACTGGATAATGAAGGGAACAGGCAAAAGGGAATGCCAAGAAGGGGGGGGGACCGATGGAAAAAGAGGCCCCTGTCAAGGAGAGGCCTACCCAGATGTGTGGCTTTCGATGTCCAGCTGTGGCCAGGACAGCAGCCACTGTAGGCCCCTCCCTATAAATTAAATCCCCGCAGTAGCAAGGCTGGGGGTGGAGGGAGCAGGAAGAATAACCTTGTAGAAGAGAAATTGTTCCCGTGTCAGCTCCTTTCAAGGCAGTGCTCTTCACCCTGGCCTAAAGAATGGCTATATGGGTGCCAAATTCCCAAATGAGAGGACAAACCAGGGTGGGAGAATGAACAAGAATGTTGAAGGGGTCAGTACTCCCCAGTTTTGGTCCAGGAGAAGGGAGGATGAGGCGGTTGGTACAGTTTTGCTGACTTGGAGGACAGGGAGTGTATTACAGTAAATTCAAGGTGAGAAGGCATTGCTCAGCACCTGTAGCCAAAACAGGAGAAGCAGTCCCACCAATGGATAGGAGTAGGCAGGGAACAGGAAGAGCTGGAATAGAAGGGGCTTGAGAGTTCCACAGGCTTCCTAGGAATGTCACTGCTAGAAATAGATTAACCATTCAAGGGAGGGTGAAAAAGAGTGGTGATCAGAGGATCTGGAGTGGCATCCCATATCCAGTCATGCCTGCCTGAGAGGCCCGACATTTGGTCCCCATCTGCAACCCGATGACATTCTTGCCCTCCTGCACTTGGTTATCTGTGAAATTTCGGGGATTCTCCTTGGACTTCTTAGAAAGCAGTTAGCATTTCTAGAGAAGAACCCATCACCCTGAGCCACTGCCAGCCCACCCAGTTTCATCAGTGTCTGCTACACACATCATATCCTTTCCTTCCCAGAGGCCCAGTTTGGAATATATCAGTGGCATTGATGCTGTAGCGCTCTGCTGCCTGTAGGACCTGAGAAATCTGTTCCATTTGTTTGAAGTCCATGCCTGAAGCCTGGATCTTCTTTCCAGGCCCTGGACTTCAGGGTATAGCCCATTGATGAATTCACACAGCACCGTGCCATCTTTGAGGCAGTTTTGGAAATTCTCTCGCCAAGGCTGGGGCTGCGCAATATCATTGCAGCACTGTGTTGTAATCCACTGAATGATAATCTGTTCCAGATCAGCATCATACCACTTCTCGATTTTCTGCTGTACTTCCTAGCTCAGTCCGTAAGCAGGTCCCCTGTTGGCCATTCTGAGATGGTGATGCAGGTATCTTTACCGTGAGGTGGTGCATGGAGAGCGTAATGGGGTGGGACTCGGCACGCAGTGAGTGGCCTATTGTGGCTTTGTTGAGTCTTGTCTTCCCAGGAACAGAGACCATGAAGGATTTGAGATGGACTGTGAGCTTCATTGTGAAGCAGGTACTGCTAAGAGAGCTGGACAAGGAACTGCAAGCTGTCTGCCTTTGAACCCAGGTAACAGTTTCGTGGATTCAGGTAGGAGCTCCCTGCTTTCAGTCAAGATGAAAAGAACTCACTATGGATACTGAATAGTGACTGATGGAATGGTAATTTCCTTGTGTCCAAGGGGTGATTGACTTTTGTATTTTCCACTACCACTTAAGAGAGTACTGAGTACTGACTATTGAAGTTGTAACTTAATTGCACCATATGGGAAGAGAACTTTGACATTTATACTTTATTATCTTTAAGGAGGCAAGCCTCCTTAAGTATGATTGATTTATTAAATTATTGAGTTATTAGATGATTGTGCTTGGTTTAAAACTATGTGACCACTTTCATGAAAACTGTATAGGCTATTTTATTGATAAGTTGTTGAGTTGTGACATGGTGAATGCTGTACCTTGATTTTCTGTAAATATTTTGCTATTATTTGTTATTGAATAGAGAGTTTGCTATACAATGTAATCAGAACTTTTAAAGTTGTTCACGCAGCAGTCCTCTGGAAAACTGCTCATCTTAGCTTTACAGATACAAACAACATGATCTGAAACATAAATGCCTAGAAAACGATGTGTCACTCATATTGAAAATGAGAGAAAATCAGATATTCCTGAATATTAAAAGTCAGCAAAGAAGACCTGCAATTGATTGAGAGATCCTTCATTTAGGATTAATTGGAAAATATACAAAATATTTCCAAAAGAAAAGAATTTGTGGATATATTATTATCCATATATCCATTTGAGAACCTAAGTTATGGCAAAGGATACAATGAGAAAAACAGTTTATGGAGATAAGAAGACTAAGATTTCCGTCACATTTTTGAACTATATTACCATGGTCAGTTTATTTGAGCTTCTAAAGATTATGGAAGAGATTTTAACTTAACCTTCTTTTAAAAAAATATTTATTTATTTTTAGTTTTCAACATTGAATTCCACAAGATTTTGAATAACAACATTTTCTCCCTGTCTTTCCCCTAACCCCACCCTAAAATGGCAAGCCTACTGAATACCCCTTACCCCACTCTGTTTTCTCATATCCTCCCCTTAGCGTTCTAGTAGGGCAAGATGGTATCTTATACCCCAGTAACTATAAATCTAAATTCCCAGTTGCATGTAAAAAAGCAAATTTTAAAACATTTTTTTAACTTTGAGTTCTAGATGTTTTCCCTTCTTCCCTCCTCACCCACCCCCACTGGGAAGAAAAGCAATTCAATATAGCTTGTATATGTCTAGTTACTCAAATAATTTCCATAGTAGTTATATTGTGAAAGACCAACTATATTTCTCTCGATCCTATCCTGCCCCCCACTTATTCTATTTTCTCCTTTGACTCTATCCCTTTTCAAAAATGTTTGCTTCTAACTAGCCTCTCCCTCAATATTCCCTCCCTTCTATAACACCACCTCTTATCCCCTACCCCTTATTTTCCTGTAGGGTAAAACACCCAATTGAGTCTGTATGTTATTCCTTCCTTAAGACAAATTCAATGAGAATCAGGTTGTCCCATTCCCTTTAACCTTCCTGCTCTTCCCTCCATTATAATAGTTTTCTCTTGCCTCTTTTATATGAGATAATTTATGCCAATCTATCTCTCCCCTTTTCCTTCTCCCAATAAATCCCTCTCTCATCTCTTAATTTTATTTTTTACATATCATTCCTTTACATTCAAATCATTTTGTACCCTCTGTCTATGTATGCATGAACAAACATATGCCAACACTCACATACATATATACATATACCCTCCTATACATACATACACATATACATATACATATATATATATACACACACACACACACAAACATACATATGTATTTCAATTCAACTATCCTTACACTGGGAGAAGTCTTATGAGTTACAAAGATCAATTTTCCATGTAGGAATGTAAATAGTTCAACTTTAATAATTTCCTTATGATTGATTTTTCCTGTTTACCTTCTCATGTTTCTCTTGCATTTTGTATTTTTAACAGTAAAATTTTCTGTTCATCTCTAGTTTTTTCATCAATCGTTATTAAAAAGCCTCTATTGCATTGAATGACCATATAATTTCCTGTAGCATTACACTCAGTTTTGTTAGGTAGGTAATTACTGGTTTTAATCCTAGCTCCTTTGACCTCCAGATTATCATATTGCAAAACCTTCAAATCCTTAATATAGAAGCTGCTAGATGTTGTGTTATCCTAATTGTGTTTCCACAAAACTCAAATTATTTCTTCATGACTGCTCGCAGTATTTTCTCCTTGACCTGGGAACTCTGGAACTTGGCTATAATATTCCTAGGAGTTTTCTTTTTGGGTATTTTTCAAGAGCCATTTTGTTTATTCTTTCAATTTCTGTTTTGTCCTCTGGTTCTATAATATCAGGGTAATTTTGCTTGATAACATATATATTTTTAAATTTTAATGTTTTATATTTTAATTTTTTGTCCTTATTAATTTGTTTTCTTTTAGTTCTCAGGATTCACTTCCACAATCCCATGAGTTTCAAATTTTTGACCTCCATCCATCACCCTCATGGCTGCATGAAATCAAGTATAGGATCTGCAAATACTTTCAAATTATGATTTTTTTTCAAATTTGCTTTTTTACATGCAACTGGGAATTTAGATTTATAGTTACTGGGGTATAAGATACCATCTTGCCCTACTAGAACGCTAAGGGGAGGACATGAGAAAATGCACATTATGCAAGTTGTAAAGAAGGACTGTAACCAATGAAATAAACAATGGAAAAAAAGGAACTAAAACAAAAAAGAACAAGAAAGAGAGCATGTAGTTTGCTTCAGACTACATTCAAAATCTGTTCTTTCCAGTACTTTCTCTGAATGTTGATATCTCCTTCCATCATGAGTCTTTTGGAGCTGTCTTATAACCCTGCAGTGTTGATAAGAGCCCAGGCTATCACATTTATTCTTCACACATACATTGTTTCTGTAATTGTGTACAAATTTGTACTGATTCTGCACTTCTCATTCTGCATCAGGTTGTATAAATCTCTCCAGGTAAATATGAAGTCTGTATGCTCCCCAATTCTTATAGCATAATAGTATTCCATTACATTCACATTCCAAAACTTGTTTAGCCATTCCACAATTGATGGGCATCCCCTGAATTTCCAATTCTTCGCCACTACAAAAAGAGCTGCAATACATATTTTTGTACATACGAGTCTTCCTCTCACTTCTATGATCTCTTTGGTATACATCCCTAGAAAAGCTATTGCTGGGTCAAAGGTTATGAAATTATGTATAGACCCTGGGGCATAGCTCCAGATTGCTCTCCTGAATGGTTAAATCATTTCACAACTCCACCAACAATGCATTAGTTTTCCAATTTTTCCACATCCTTTGCAGCATTTGCCATTTTCCTCTTTTGTCATATTAGCCAATCGGACTGATGAGATGTGGTACCTCAGAGTTATTTTGATTTGTATTGTTGTATTTATTTCTCTAATCAATAGTGATTTAGAGCATTTTTTTCATATGCTTATAGATAACTTTAATTTCTACCTCTGAAAAATGTCTGTTCTTATAATTGGACCATTTATCAATGGGGGAATGACTTGCATTATTTTAGACTTGACCCAATTTTCTGTATATCTTAGAAATGAGGCCTTCATCAGAGACACTGGATGTAAACGTACTTTCCCAATTTACCACTTCCCTCTTAATCTTGGTTACATTGGCTTTGTTTGTAAAGAAACTTTTCAATTTAGTGTAATGAAAATTATCCATTTGGCAATTTATAATGCTCTGTAATTCTTGTCTGGTCATAAAGTCTTCCCCTCTCTATAAATCTGACAGGTAAACAATTCCTTGCTTTACCAGATTGCTTATATTATCAGCCTTTATACCTAGATCATCACCCAGTTAGACTTCATTTTGGTATATGGTATTAGATACTGGTCTATGCCCAGTTTCTGGCATAAAATCTTCCAGTTTTTCAGCAGTTTCTGTTAAATAGTGCATTCTTATCTAAAAAACTGGGGTCTTTTAGTTTATCAAACAGTAGATTATTATAGTCAATGATGGCTGAGTCTCGTGTATGCAATCCAGTCCATAAATCCACTCCTCTAATTCACAGCCAGTAGTAAGTAGTTTTGATGACTGCTGCTTTATGATACAGATTAAAAATCTGGTATGGGTAGGTCATGATCCCTGGCATTTATTTTTATATTTTTTAATGCTTTATTAACTTCTGATTTAATTAATTCATTTAAACCAGATTTTGAGTTGCAAATTTTCTCCCTGTTTTTCCCCCAACCCATCACCCCAAATAGCAGTCCCGCAGATATGCCCTCCTCCAATCTGTAATCTACCATATTTTCTCCCATACCCCTTCTATTTTCCAGTGAATCTCTATGCTTTCCCAATTACATT
>NW_027185653.1:2832391-2845943 GCF_028583685.1 Petaurus breviceps papuanus
TAACCATTTTCTCTTGCCTCTTCTGTATGAGATAGTTTACCCCAATCTGTCTCTCCCCAACTCCTCTCATTATATTCCTGGCACCTCTTAATTTCACCTTTAAGTATCATCCCTTCCTGTTAAATTGGTCATGTGCCCTCTATCTATGTATACCTGTAAAAATATATACACACATAAACATATGTATTCATATGCCCATACACCCTCATATATAGACACACACACAAACACACACATATTTCTTATCCCTTTAATTACTGATAAAATTTTCATAAGTTACAATTATTTTTTTTCCATGTAGGAATGGTAATAGTTCAACTTTGATAAGTTCCTTATGATTCTTTTTTCCCAGTTTACTTTATGCTTCTCTTGCTTCTTGTATCTGAATGTCAAATTTTCTATTCAACCCTGGTTTTTAAAGTAAGAATGCTTGAAAGTCCTTCATTCCACTGAAGGTCCATATTTTCCCCAGAAACATGATACTCAGTTTTACTTGGTAGGTGACTCTTGGTTTTAATCCCAGCTCCTTTGACCTCTGCAATATCATATTCCAAGCCCTTCGATCCCTCAGTGTAGAAGCTGCCAGATCCTGGGTTATCAGGATTGTGTTTCCACAATATTCACATTGTTTCTTCCTGGTCTCTTGTAATATTCTCTCCTTATTCTTGGAACTCTGGATCCTGGATAATATGCCTAGGAGTTTTCATTTTGGGATCTTTTTCAGGAGGTGATTGGTGGATTCTTTAAACCACTATTTTGACCTCTGTTTCTAAAACATTAGGGCAGTTTTCTTTAAGAATTTCCTGGAGGATGATTTTTAGGTTCTTACTTTTGTCAAGGCTTCCAGGTAGTCCAATAATTTTTAAATTTCTCTCCTGGATCTATTTTCAAGGTCAGTGGTTTTTCCCATGAGATATTTCAAATTGCCTTCTATTTTTTCATTTGTTTGGATCTGCTTAACAGCATCTTGATTTCTCATAAAATCATTAGCTTCTATTTGCTCCAGTCTAATTCTGATGCTATGATTCTCCTCATTGAGCTTCTGAGATTCTTTTTCCATCTGGCAAATTCAGCTTTTTAAGACATTCTTCTCCTCATTGCCTTTTCAGTCTCCTTTTACATTTGAGTCAGTCTGTTTTTTAAGATATTATTTTCCTCAGTCAGGCTGTTGGCTCTCTTTTCATAATTTTCTTGCATTGTTCTCATTTCTCTTCCCAATTTTTCATCCACTTCTCTTATATGCTTCTTAAGGTCATCTATGGCCTGTTAGTAGCTTGTAATTTCTTTTGAAGTTTTTGGTGCAGGAGTTCTGACTTCACTGTTTTCCTCCCATTCCAAGCTTTGTTCTTTTTTGTCCCCAAAGTAGGAGTGTAATGTTGGAATCTTCTGTCTGCTTTGTTTCCTTTGCCTGCTCATTTTGCCACTCAATTACTTGACTTTTGGACTTTTTGCCATAGTAGGGCTCTGCCTCCAGACAGGGGAGCTTTTGTCCCAAACGCTGGGGTTTTCTCAGCTGCCGGAAATATTAGATGGGTGCGCTCTCTGAGGTCTCCACATGCTCTAGCAAGCTGGACACACACCCCAGTACTTCCACCCTAGATTGCAATCCAGATCCAAGCAGGTTAAAACAAGAATGATTACTCCTCAGACTGGTGCTTGGTTCCCCTATACTCTGCAGGCCAGGAGCTGAAGCTACCAAGTGCCACTGGCTGGCTGTGCAGGAGTCTCAGCGGTTTCTCGCCCTGGTTGTAGAAGGCATGCGCTCCCAGTTACTGGTCCCAAAGTCCAGACTGCACTGGCCTCTCACTTTGTTCTGCACATCTATGTTTTGATAAATCTGAAAACTTCCACTGCTGCTACTGATCTGGAGTCCCTCTGGCCTGTGGCTCATCAGGAGAGCCCTGGGGCTAAAGCCTAAGCATGGGGCTGGGCTCAGCTCCCAGAGTGCTGTGCTGGATTCCTGCCAGCCTGCTGGGCTATCCTCAGCAGGAAGTTAGCTTCTCTGTGTCATTTTTTGGGTTCTTGTAAGGGTTATGGGATTTAGAGATCTTCCATGCCCCATTGGACTTGCTGATGTAGCAGGAAGGGGAGGAACAAGAGGAAGAGGAAGCCAAACTAGAGTTCCTGCGGTAGCTGGCGGTGGTGGCGATGGTGGCAGCAGCAGCAGAGGCAGTGGCAGCGCGAAGCCCTTTTTGAGTTAGCCAGAATTTCTGCTAAGGACTCCTGCTGAGGACTGCCAGGGGCCGGAGCTGCTGGGAGCGCGCTTCCCAGACGCTGGGTGGTTGCTGTGCGTGGGGAGAGGAGGACCTTTGCCTGAGGTAGCCTGTTCTGTTTTAAAAGCTTGAAAATGTGGGTGCTTTCTACTTTATCTACCTGTGCCAATGTCATAACTACTCTGATGGCTTTCACTTTCTGGTTTTGGGACTCAGTCTTTTGGTATCTTAATAAATTTTCTAGTTTATTCCCCCATATGGCAAGCATGATGTATTTGTGATGGACAATTATATCAGCATATCTGTAATCTCCATAAGCATTGTGAATATGGCATTGCTGATACAGTTCTGCAGCTCCAAAATTTGTTTAGGGTGCCCTTTTTACATGGATTGTGGAAGGTGGAAGCCAGAGCAGTGGAAAGGTCGTGCTTCTCCTCAGCCATCATGGCTCGCTCCCCCCTCCCATCCCCCCTTAGCATTTATTTTCACTGATTCCCTTGATATTCTGGACGTTTCATTTTGCCAAATAATTTTTTTTTACTATTTTTCTGGTTTTATAAAGAAGTTTTTTGGTACATTGATTGGCATGGCACTAACCATGCGATTTAATGTTGGTAAAATTGTCTCTTTTATTACATTAGCTCAACCCAGGCACAAGCAATTGATGTTAGATCAGTTAGATGTGACTTTATTTCTGTGAAATATGTTTTGTTCCTGTTTTCATATAGGTCTTGAGTTTGTTTTGGCAGTTAGAATCCCAGATATTTTATAAGACATACAGTGATTTTAAATGGGATTTCACTTTCTATCTCTTGCTGTTAGATTTCATTAGAAATATTCAGGAATGTTGAGGATTTATGTGGGTTTATTTTCTATCATGGAACTTTGCCAAATTTATTTATTTTCTCAAGTATATTTTTTAACTTTATTCTATAGGATTCTCTAAGTATATCATCATATCTTCCGCAAAGAGTGATAGTTTAATCTCTTCTTTGCCTTATTTTATTTCTTCAATTCTTTTTTCTTCTGTTATTGCTACTGATAACTTTTCTAGTAGACGATTGAATAAAATGAGTGATAGTGGACATCCTTGTTTCACCCCTGATCTTTTTTAGAAATGTTTCTAGTTTACTCCCTTTCCATATAATACTTTCTGATGCCTTTAAAGAGATGCTGTTATTTTAAGGAAAACTACATTTATTCCTATACTTTCTAGTGTTTTTAATTGGAATGGATATTGTATTTTTTCAAAAGCCTTTTCTCCATCTTTTGAGATAATCATATGTTTTCTGCTACTTTTATTGTTGATATGATCAATTATAATGATGGCATTCCTAATATTGAAACATCCTTGCCTTCCTGAAATAAATCCTACCTGATCAAAGTGCATTATTCCTTTAATGAGTTGCTGTAGTAATTTTGCTAGTATTTTATTTAAATTTTTGGCATCTATGTTCCTGCGGGAAATTACTCTTTAATTTTCTTTCTCTGTTTTGTCTCTTCCTGATTTAGGTATCAGTACTATATTTGTGTCATGAAAAGAACTTGGTAGGACTCCTTCTGCACCATTTTCCCCAAATAGTTTTTAGAATAGTGGAATTATTTGTTCTTTAAATGTTTGATAAAAGTCATCAAAAAATCCATATGGCCCTGGAATTTTTTCCCCCCTACGAAGTTAGGTGATGGTTTGTTTGATTTCTTTTTATGAGATGAGTTTATTTAAGTAATTTACTTCATCTTCAATTAAATTGGGCAACTTATTTTTTTGTAAATATTCATCCATTTCACTAACATTGTCAAATTTATGTGCATACAGTTGGGCTAGCACTGGGGACAGGGTTGTTGCTGTTAGGAAACTCCATTGCCTATGCTCATTTCTGGATCATATCTCCATGGCAGTGTGGAGAACTTTAAGTCAAGGGGGAATAAAAGTCATGTGGAGCAGTGTCACTTCCATACCGAAGGGATCAGGAATGCTTAAGAGAAATATTGATGAAAATCCCAAGGAATCAGGGATCCTTACTGGGTAAGAAACAGTGCTGACCAAAAGAATAGGGGACACACCTCTATCCAAATTACATTACTGTAGAAGCACCAGAAATTTCCAAATCCCTTAAAGTAATTTTAAACACAGCAATGCAAAAAAGCCTAAAACTTGAGAGCATTCTTCCCCAATTTTACACTGCCAACACAGTCTGACATTAAGAAAAATATTTCAAATAAAGTAAAGAAAGCAACAAAATGATCTCATTATAAGAAAGCAAGGATCAAGACATAAGCTCAGAAGAAATTGAAGTCAAGAGGGCTACCAACAAACAAAAAAAACAAGTTAAAATATGCATTGTTCCAACCATTCTGGGAGCATTTTGAGAGTAAGGACAAATGGCTAGGAAAATATGCATGCCCGTGGATGCAGCTGTAACATTCCTAGGTCTGGATCCCAAAGAGATCATAAAAGTTGGAAAAGAACCCATATGCACAAAAATATTTATAGCAGCTCTTTTTATGGTGGCAGGAACTCGAAATAGAGGGGATTCTAATCAATTGGGGAATGGCTGGACAAGATATGGCATATGAATATAATGATGAACAGGTGAACTTCAGAAAATTCTAGGAAGACTTATATGAGCTGATGATGAGTAAAGTAAGCAAAACCTGGAGAACATTATTCACAGAAAGGGCCACATGTGTGGTGACTGATTTTGATAACTTTATTCCTTCTCCAAAATGCAAGCACCTGAAAAAATTTCAAAGGACTCATGATGGTAAATGCCATCCACAAGTAGAGAAAAATGTGAAGTCAGAATGCAGAAGAAAAAAGACTATTTCCTTTTATGATTTGTGATTTTTTTCCTTTCTCATGATCTTTTCCATTTGTTATAATTCTTCTATGCAACATAACTAATATGCAAATTTGTTTAATAAAAATGAATGTGTAGAGTCATATCATATTGCATGCCTCTTGGTTAGCAAAGCAAAAGGGAGAAGAAAAAAACAATATTACTTATGTAAATGAATGTTGAAACTTAAAAATAAATAAATTAATAAGCTAAAAATTTAAGATATGAATTGGACAAAATTCCAAAAATAATTCTTAGAAAAGCTAAAAAATATGAAGCTTAATATCAAATGACAGTAGTAGAGGAAACATACGAAAAAATGAAATCAGAAGAAGAAAACAAAGAAGTTCAAATTAGAGTTGGCAAAAGAGTCATAAAAACTTGTGGAAAATAAGATTAAAACATTGGCCAAATGGAAAAAGAGGAAAAAAATCTTACTGAAGAAAATATTCCTTAAATATTAAAGTTTGGCAAGTGGATGCTAATCATTGCACACACCTTCAAGAACAATCAAACAAAATTAAAAGAATGAAAAATAGAAGAAATTCTATATATCTCTTTGGAAAACAATTGAAATAGAAAAATAGATTAAGGACAGTTAATTTAAGAATTCTCAGATCACTTGAAAACTGTAATCAAACAAAGAGATTAGACAAAATATTTCCAAAAAGTATGAAGGAAATGTGCCCCAGTTTACTAGAGGGAAAACAAGAGTTAAAAGATCAACCAATCACCACCTGAAGGAGGGTCCACCATGAAAACTCTACAAATATTATACCAAATTTCAAGAGCTCCCAGGTAAAAGTGAATATAATTTAATCAATAAGAAATAAATTTTTCAAATATTATGTAACCATAGGCAACATCACACAAGATTTATTAGCTACCACCTTAAACGGAAAATAAAAGGTTTGAAATGTGACATTCCACAACAGATTATAAAAAAGAAGAACCTAAGGAGGAAAACTAAGTATATTTCTTTACAATAAAAAGTTAAATTTAATGAAATAGAGTTTTTTAAGCATCCCTGATTTTAAAAAAAGCAATCAAACAGACATGAACACATAATTTAAATTTCAAGTACAAAACTCAAGAGAAGCCTACAATGGTAAATATAAAAAAGAATTCATAAGGAATTCAAAGTGGTCCAACTATTCAGATCTTATACTTGTTTCATCAAAGAACTTTAACCATTATTAGGGCAGGTGGAACAATTCTACAAAAGATCAGGGTGCAGAAGTGAACTCATTGTATTGGGAGGATATAAGGTAGGCAAAAAAGAGGGATGGCCTATGAGGAAAAAGGAAGAGAGAGGAAGCAAGAGGAAATTCAGATTCAAACATACTTTTAAAAAGACTTTATTTTAATTGTCTTATTTTTAGTGGGTTTTCTTTTGCAACATACCTAAATTGGAAATGTACGTATTGGTAGTTTAATAACTCTATGGGCAATAATTGCAGATTGCACTCCAAAAGAGTTGAATCAGTTCACAATTCCATTAACAAAGAATTATTGTTCCAATTTCCCCCAATTCTTTCTTACAACTTTCTGCATCTGTAATTTTAGCAAGTCTGATAGGTATGAAATTATATCTCTCAACTGTGTTTTAAATTGCATTTCTAGGATGCAAAATGTATCATGATAAAGGGAAAGAGGGGAGATAGAGGAGCTTTGCCTGAGATCTGTTCCTATCAATGTTGCTTCAAAGAAGAAATAATATACTAAATTAAGTACAAACATCTATCATATCCTACAGGCAGTAGGAGGGGGGCTGGGCTAATAAAAGGGAATGGTTAGAAGGGAGGACAGAACTAAGGGGGAAGTGGGAAAAAGGAGGGGAGCTGATAAGAAGGGAATATTGAGGGAGGCAGTGGTCAAAAAGAAAACCCATAAGGAGAGCACGGGAAAGGGGGAGAAAAATAAAAGCATAAAAAGAGAAGGAATATGGAGGGAAAGAGACAGAGAGTAATCATAACTGTGAATGTGAATGGGATGAACTCTCCCATAAAACAGAGTCATACAGAAGAATGGATTAAAAACCATAATCCTACAATATGCTGTTTACAAGAAACACATAGGAAAGAGAGCGATACACATAGGGTAAAGATAAAAGGCTGGAGTAAAATATATCATGCCTCAGCTAAAGTAAAAAAACAAAACAAGGGTAGCAATCCTTATCTCAGATAAAGCAAGAGAAAAAATGACCTAATTAAACGAAATAAGGAAAGAAACTATATCCTGCTCAGAGGCACCATCAAGAATGAAGAACTATCATTACTTAACATGGATGTATCATTTGGTATAGCATCCACATACTCAGAGGAGAAGGTAAGGGAATTAGAGGAAGAAATAGATAGTAAAACTATACTAGTGGGGGATCTTAATCTTGCCCTCTCTGAAATTGATAAATCCAAACTCAAAATAAACAAAAAAAGAAGTTAATGAGGTGAATAGAATCTTAGAGAGGATGGATATGATGGATCTCTGGAGAAAACTGAATTCAGATAAAAAGGAATATTCCTTCTCTTCAGAAGTACATGTCACATACACAAAAACTGACAATGTACTAGGACATAAAAACCTCACAATTCAGCGCAGAAAGGAAGAAATATTAAAGCCATCATTTGTAGAAAGTGCCAAGGGAAAATAGACTACAAAGTTTTTGGAAACTCGACAATTTAATCCTCAAGAATGAGTGGGTCATACAAGAAATTATAGAAGCTATCAGCAACTTCATTCCAGAAAATGACAATAATGAGACAACATACCAAAATCTATGGGATGAAGCAAAAGCAGTTCTTGGGGAAATTTTATATCCCTGTGTGCATGCATGAATAGAATAGAGAAAAGGGATGTCAATCAAATTGAAAAATATAGAAAAAGAACAAATTGAAAATCTGCAATTAAATACTTAATTAGAAAAAAATGCAAACCAAAGGAGAGATTAATAAAATTGAAATACATAAAATTATCAAATTAATAAATAAAACTAAGAGCTGATTTTACAAATAAAAACCCATTATAATTGATAGACCCTTGGCCATTATCATAAAAAGAAAGAAAGAAGAAAAACAAATTATGAGTATCAACAAATTTTAAAAAAGATGAATCTACCTCTCATAAAGAGGAAATTAAAACAATGATTATCAATTATTTGGCCTAAATATGTGCACATAAATTTGAAAATCTTAGGGAAATGGATGAATGTTTTAAAAAATATAAGCTGCCCAGATTAACTGAAGGGTAAGTAAATTACTTAAATAGCCCCATGCAAGGAAAAAAAATTGAAAAAGCCATCAGTGAACTCCCTAGGAAAAAATCTCCAGGGACAGACAAATTTACTAGCGAATTCTATCAAACATTTAAAGAAAAATTGATTCCCATATTTTACAAAGTATTTGGAAAAATTATAGGAGTCCTACAAATGTTTTTTTTTTTTATGACATTAACATGGTACTGATACCAAACCAGGAAGAGATAAAAGAGAAAAAGAATATTATAGACCAATTTGCCTCATGAATATAGATGTAAAAATTTTAAATAAAATACTAGCAAAAAAGACTACAGAAACTTATCATGAGAACAATACAATCTGATCAGGCAGGATTTACTCCAGGAATGCAAGAATGGTTCCATTTTAGGAAAACCATCAATATAAATGGTCATATCAACAATAAAACTACCAGAAACAGCATGATTATCTCAATAGATGCAGAAAAGACTTTTGACATAGTACAACATCCATTTCTATTAAAAACACTAGAAAGTATAGAAATAAATTGAGCCTTCCTTAAATTAATGAGTAGCATCCATTTAAAGTCATCAGCAAGTATTATATGTAATGGGGATAAGTTAGAATCATTTCCAATAAGATCAGGGGTGAAATAAGGGTCGCCTCTCTCACCCCTCTTATTCAATGTTGTACTAGGAATGTTAGTAGCAGCAATTAGAGAAGAAAAACAAATCAAAGGAATCAAATTATGTAAAGAAGAGACAAAGTTATCACACTTTGTGGATGATATGATGATGTTCTTAGAAAATCCTAGAGAATAAAGTAAAAAAAAATTAATACTTGAGACAATAAATAAATTCCTCAAAGTTTCAGGATATAAAATAAACCCACATAAATCCTCAGCATTCCTGTATATTTCTAATGAAATCCAACAGCAAGAGATAGAAAGAGAAATCCCATTTAAACTTACTGCAGATATTTTAAAGTATTTGAGAAACTACATGCCAAAACAAAGCTAGGACCTATATGAGCCCAACTACCAAACAATTTTCACATAAATAAAGTCAGATATAACTAATTGTAAAAATATCAATTGCTCATGGCTGGGTATAGCTAGTATAATAAAAATGACAACTAAATTAAATTACATGTATTGTGCCATACTAGTAAATTTGTCAAAAATTACTTTATAGAACTAGAAAAAAAATATTAACAAAATTCATTTGGAAGAGCAAAAGGTCCAGAATATCAAGGGAATTGTTGCAAAGAAATGTGCAGGAAGGTGGCCTAGCTATACCAGATTTTAATCTGTATTATAAAGAATCAGTCATCAAAACTACTTGGTACTGGCTGAGGAATAATACAGTGGATCAATGGAATAGACTGGGTACATGAGACTCAGCAATCAATGACTATAATAATTTACTCTTTTATAAACCCAAAACCCCAGTTCTGGCCATAGGAACTCACTATTTCACAAAAACTGCTGGGAAAACTGGAATAAGGTATGGCAGAAACTGGGCATAAACCATTATCTAATACCGTATATCAAAATTAAGTCTAAAAGGGTTCATTACTTAGGTATAAAGGATGATACTTTAAGGAATCTGGGAAAGCAAGAAATAGTTTACCTGTCAGATTTATGGAGAGGGGAAGACAATGACCAAAAAGAATTTGAGAGAATTATAAAATGCAAAATGGATAACTTTCATTACATGAAACTGAAAAGCTCCTGTATAAACAAAACCAATGTAACCAAGATTAAGAAAAGATGGACTTCATATTTACCTGGAGAGGCTTATATGAACTGATGCTGAATAAGAAGAGCAGAACCAGGAAAATTCTGTACACAATTAAAGATACAATATATGTGTGATGACCAAGTTTAATAGACTGGATTCTTCTCAGCAATGCAGGTATACAAGTTAACTCCAAAAGTCTCCTGATGGAGAGAGATGTCTACATTCAGAGAAAGAACTAGAAAGAACAGAGTTTGAATGCAGATTGAATCAAATTACCTCCTCCCTTTATTTTTCTTGTTGCGTTTTGTTTCCTCTTCCCCATTTTTCATTCCATCTGATAAAATCCTTCTCTATAACTTGACCAACGTCTAATGTGAAATTATGCAGATCCTATACTTGAGTGTATGCTGCTATGGGGGGGGGCTTGGAGGGGAGGGAGGGGAAGAAAATTTGAAACTCAAAGAACTGGGGAACTGTATCTTGTATACTTAAAGTAAATGAACAAATTAATAAACAAAAAAGAAATTGAATTTCTACAATCAAGGATGTTCTTATAGCATTTTTTCAAATTACTGTATAATGTTTTTATTTCTTCATTGGAAAACTGCCAGTTCATATCCTTTGACCATTTATCAATTAAGAATGACTAATAATTGGGGGCAGCTAGGTAGCACAGTGAATAGAGCACAGACCCTGGAGTCAGGATGACCTGAATTCAAATTCAGCTTCAGACACTTAACACAAAAACTAGCTGTGTGACTTTTGTCAAGTCACTTAACCCCAATTGCCATTAAAAAAAAAAAAAGCAAAACAAATGACTCATATCCTCATATATTTGACAAAGTTGTTTTTGTATTTTGGACATCTATGTCTGGTTAGAAGTCTATAAAAATTTTCCCAAATTTTCTGCTTTTCTTCTAATCTTGGTTACATTGTTTTATTTGTTAAAAAAAAAAAACTTTTTTTTTTAGGGGCGGCCAGGTAGCACAGCGAGTAAGAGCACCGGCTACAGTGTCGGGATGACCTGGATCAAATCCAAGCTCAGATACTCAGCACCACACCCAGAAATAACTGGCCATGTAACCTTGAACAAGTTACTTAACCCTGATTGCTTTTTAAAAAAAGCAAAAAACTTTTTTTAATGATGATATTTAAATAATCCTTTTTACATCTATCTTTGCTCTCTATCTCTTGTGTATTCATAAATTGTTTGCCTATCCATAATTTTGATGAGAATTTTTTTGATGTTCTTCTAATTTTCTTGTAAAATCTCTCTTTATATATAGTTCCCATATTCATTTTGACCCTTTCTTGGTAAAGGGCATAAGATATTGTCTATGTCCCATTTCTGCCAGGTTATCCCAACAATTTTTATGAAATAATGAATCTTTATCTCATCATCTTTAGTCTTTAAACTGTCAAATATCAGGGTATTATGGTTATTTGATGTTGCAAATTGTGTGTCTATGTATTTCATTGATCTACCTTTCTGTATCTTAGCAAGTAAAAGTATGTTTCAATAATAACTGCCTTATAATATAGTTTACTTTAAGGTTCTGCTAAAACTCACTCCTTTACTTTATTTTCCATTATTTCTTTTGATATTCTTGACTTTTTCTTCAAAACAGATTTTGTTATTTCTTTTTCCTGATTTAGCAAAAAAAATCATATTTTAATTGGGATGACATTGAATATATAAACTACTTTGGGTAAACTTGTCATTTTTAATTTTATAGGCCCTGCCTACCCATGAACAATATTTATCCATATATTTAAATCTGATTTTATTATAAGTATGTCATGTCATGTCATGTTATATTACATCATATCATCATATTATGTTATATCATATTATATGTTATGCTATACAGTATTCTACTGTATTATGTTGTGTTAGATTGTGTTGTGTTATATTGTATTAAATTCTATTGTGTTATGTCATGTAATATTATTTCATGTTATATTATCTTGTTATATATAATATATTAATGTATCATAGATAATAATTATATAATAAAACAATTTTGTGTATATAATTCCAGGGTTCATTTTGTCAGGTGTTCTTTCAGATATTTTATATTGCCTCAAGTTACTTTAAATGGGATATTTCTTACTATATCTTCTTGCAATTTGTTTATGACATACAGGATTTCTGATGCTTTATGTATATTTATTTTATATATTGTTACATTGCTATAATTATTGTTTTAGTTAACTTTTTAGCTGCCTTCAGTATTTTCCAAGTGCATCATATTTTCTGCAAAAAAGAGATAGATTAATTAAATTAATTAAAGAGATTAATGCATTGTTCCCTATTCTTATTCTAATTATTTTTCTTCTCTTATTGCTATTGCTATCATTTCTAATATAATGCTAATATTGGTTACTGTGTTATAAAGCCAAGCAGAGCAGGTTTCCAGAGGATGGCAGCTGTGAACAGATTTAAGTTTCTGATCACATAGTACAGTGAACTGTATTTATTCAGCAGCATACTAAAGCAAAGCTTACACAGAAACAAAAGTACAGCCTTCACAATGTTATAACATAACAACTTATCACTAAAATGGCTGCATAGTTTTCACCAAAGTGGCTACATAATTTTAAACAAGAGATATCATTAAGTCCTTAACTCAGTCATCCTTAAGAAGCAACTGAAATTCTTGTAAATTATTTATTAAAAATTCAGTTTTTCATGCTGAATGAGGAGAACAGAACCAGGAGAACTTTGTACACAATTATAGATGCAATTTGTCGTATATAATTTTATATATTATTTAAATTATATATAAAATATATTATATTTTAATTTATTTTATATATTACTAATATTATATATCCTATTATTCTATTTTACTCCTTAAGTTGGTTTTGTTTTGTTTTTCCCTAAGAATTTCTTTAGACTTGTGGTATGGTACCTTCATATGGCCTTATTCCTTTTCTATTTCCACCCTGCATTTCTCACACCAATGTACTCCCTTATAGCAGTTATTGTTTCCCTCATTTATATAATTGTTGTTTTTTTCTTTGAAAAGTAGATTCTACTTTGTTCAAGACATACTCTTGCTCTCCTGAATATCATAAGCAGACCCTACCTTGTGCAAAGTGTGGTTATCAAGGAAGCGTTTTTCAGTCGACTCCTGGTCTGTGATGTGTTTGCTTTGCTTTTAGCCTTCCTCCTCCTCCTAGTCTCCAGGGCTATTCATTGCATTATACTATGTCTGGGCTGTCTACACCCTCTGCTCCCTGCTATTGATCTCAGAGGATTCTTTGTATCTAGTCCCTGACTAGATTCTCCATCTTGTCACAGCACACCCAGACAACAGAAAGCATTAGACTTAGCTTGATACCCTTCTTTGCTACTGGATTTTGAAGCTCCCATTCACACTACAAACACTGAATTCTAGTTTCTGAGTCACTTCAGGCTAGCTTTTGTCTGAGATCTTCTCTTTTGGTTGGGATTGTGTTAAATGGAAACTGGAATATATATATATATATATATATATATATATATATATATATATATAT
>NW_027185653.1:2846043-2861843 GCF_028583685.1 Petaurus breviceps papuanus
ATATATATATATATATATATATATATATATATATTTAATGGAGTCACTCCACAGTTGCACTGGGGCTTCTTTGTACCAAGGGATCTTTGTTACTCTGGAGGGTCTCAAGGCTAGTATGCTCAAGAGCTCAGATCAATCATCTTTTGAAAAATCATCAGAAATTTGAACAATGGAGTAAGATTAGAGGAGGGTAAATGGCATTCCCATTTTCTTAAAAGGAAAAAGAAAGGAGTCTAATATTAGAGTTCAGTGCTTTGATTAAATTAAAAATTCTAGAATGCTTTTTTTTAAAGGATGAATAATGGACATTCACTAAGGGAAAAAAACCAGCATGACTTCATAAAGAGCATATCATGCCAGGCTGATCTTCTTTCTTTCTTTCTTTTGACAGGGCCACTAAATAATATTTCTAGTGATTGTTGTAAATATAGAATTCTCGCTTAGCTTTTAACTAAACATTTCACAAGTATCTCATTTTATTATAGTGGAAGAGATGGAGAGGTAGGACTAGATGTCATTGAAATTAGATGGACTGAGAATTTTTTTCAGCTATTCAGTCTTGTCTAACTGTTCATAACTGTTGTCCCTAGCACACCAGGCCCTTCTTATGTTCTAATATCTCTCAAAGTTTGTCTAAGCTCATGTTTGTTATTTTCATAATACTTGATTACCTCTACTAAGGTTATTGTTCAACAATAGCATAGAAAGAGGTAAAGGACTCATATTCACAAAATATTTCTAGGAGGTATTTTATAGGAGAAAATATAAAATCTCTGATCAATGCAATGATCAACCATGACTCCAGGGAATTTATGAAAATATATGCCACTCTCATCTCAAAAGAGGTAATAGATTCAAGGTGCAAAACTAAACACACATTTTTGGGTATGGATAGGGTGGCATTTTTATGAAATAGGAATACAATAAAATTTTAAAAATGATATAACTACCTGCATTTTGCACTTAAGGATTAATCATTAATTGTTGAATGCAAACTTCATATAAAGTCTTCAGTTGTGAGTTCCAGAATACTCTTGTTGTCTAGCCATTATTTAGTCTTTTTAGTTGCATATTCAAAATTTAGTTAATAAAATTTTTATCTGGAAACATACTTGGACATAATTGAAAATATACTTGTCACACTTGAAGATGGCTTAAAGTTAAGAGTATCCATTAATATATTGGATATCAAAGTGTAACCCTGGATGAGTCACTTAACCCTATTTGACTCAGTTTCCCATCTGTAAAATGAGTTGTAGAAGGAAATCTAGGATCTTTGCCAAGAAAACTCATAATGGGGTCACAAAGTGTCATATATGACTGAAAAAATGACTGAACATCTAGAAAAAAATCTTTGGTGGTCTTAAAAAATAAACTTAAAAAGTACAAAATATAGGTGAAGCATGGTTAAATGGCACTTTGTGTGAAAAGAAATATGAAAGCTTTAGTCAACTACAAGTTTAATATGAATCAACTGTGTAATGAGACTGCCAAAATAATCTAATGTGTTCTTTGCCTGTATAATATAGGGCAAGTGTTCAGCAGCAATGCAACAATAAACTCATTGTACTCGGGCTCAATAGTCCCATGGCATTAGGAGGATTAATTCTGATTCTGGACACTGTTGTTAAAGAAGAAATTCATAAGCTGGAAAGCACTCATAACAAACAATCAAGATGTTAAAAGAACATAAGTCTCTATTCTGTAGTACCAGTTGATGAAGCTTAGAATATTTAAGATTGAGAAGATTAAGGGGGTGTGATAATATCTGCATGCAAGTATTTGAAGGCTTTTCCTAAAACATTGCTCTCTTTAACACCAGAGGACAGAAATAATAATAATGGTATAAAGGTTATAAACAGATAAATTTAGACATGCTACAAAGAAAAAAAAAAGAATTATCTGCTTAGAATCTGATTAGAATTACACGGCTAGTAAAAGTCCCAGATTGCATTTAAGCTCAATTCTTCTTGACTCCAGACCCAGGAAACTATCCATTGCACTATCTAGCTGCTCAAGATATTCACAGAGCAAGACTGGGGGTTGGGGATAGGAGACAGATATTGTAGTGGAATTAATGACTTTTTACTTTACACTCTTCCTGGCAACCAAAGCAGTTATCTTCCCTACACTTCCCTCCCAGTACAAAACAAACAAACAATTACAGGAAATCATGCATAATAAACAGCACAGCTTTACACAACCTAACTTGTAGATACCATAGACACAATCAAAATAGCTTGTGGATATGAAATGCATCCTAAGCTCTATAGTGTAGAAACAATGTGAAACACAAGAACTAAATAAGCCAACATTGTAACATGCAGGAGGTAGTATAGGGGTCTGGTAAGATGGCCCTTTTCACTCCACTGCTTTTGATTTTCCTTGATCATATATAATACCCCAGGGTAAAATCTTTGAGAAGTCTTGTGATGGTGGCATACTCTTTCACTAATTTCTAATGGTAAATAATTTTTTTAAAGACGCTACTTTCAGATAAGGCCAGGTGAGAGGAACTTTCATCTTCTGTTCTTGAGATCACACACTATAAAACATTCATGTACATATATCCGCATATATGTATGTGTGTATACATACATGTTAATTTACGCATACTTAGATATGTACATAAAACATATACATATATCTATATCTATGGCTAGATATACAGGTGAAGATATATAGATATACATGTGCTCGATACATGGTAAAGGCTCCCTTATGCTATCATTTGTCAATTGCCAGATTCAGATGACCCATATTTGAACTACTTCTTTATTTTATGTCTATAATATTTCTCAAATCCATAAGTTCATCTCGGTTCACACGGCCATCACCCTTAAGTCATTTATTCATGTACAGGTATTTGTTTCCCCATTTGGAGTTTTCTTGGTAAAAATACTTGAATGGTTTGCCATTTTCTTTTACAGAACATTTTACAGATTAGGAAACTTAGAAAAAAAGGGTTAAGTGACTTGCACAGTGTCACACAATGTCTGATGCCATATCTGAACTCAGGTCTTTGTGACTACAGACTCAGCTCTCTATCCACTGAGTGAATCACATATATCTATAATTACATCTACATCTACATGCTGTCATTCAGCAACATTATAAGCTTTCTCGTTGCATGAACTGCTTCATTTTGATTTTGCATCCCTAGGACCTCACATAGTTTGTAGTACATAATAATTGCTTAATTATTGTTCATTATTGTCAATAACCTAATATTTCCATTAAACTTTCCTCATATTGTTTCAATATCTTTGCTTTTATGCTAGTTTGATAGCAGGAATAAAGTCATTTGCATATATCCTCACTGAAGGGTGGAGTCAAGATGGTGGAGTTATAAATCATAGCTGCCAAATCTCCCATGAATCTGTCCTATAAAACAAGCACAGAAAACGCCTAAGAGAATTTTGAGCAAGACGTCCAATACAAAGTCATAGTGAGGCATTTTTCTTGGCCGAGCCAGCTAAGGAAGAAAATTCTACAAAAACTTGGGGTAGGTGTTGGTTACGAATACAATGTTTCATATACAGATAATATGGGCAGTAATACCTTCTGTAAGCTATGGGGCAGAAGCAGAAACCAGGGAGAGAGAGGAGACTGAAAAATTTCTTAGGAAAAAATCCCAAGACCCCTGTATTAGAACTGAGTACAGAATCAGGGAGCCATCTGCCAGTTCTGTCCCTCACTATCCAGTTCCAGATAGCAGTTTTAGGTGTAGAAAGAATTAGAAGCTGTCACAATTATAAGGGGCCATACCTATGTAAGGGGAAAAGCAAGACAGGAAGGGTAGTAACCAGAACTCCCCAAGGATCACAGAAGCAAAAACCAACTGACCCCCAGATAGACCTGAGAAAGCAGGACAGAAAAGAAAGAACATCAGGCCAGTCATTCCACCTCTGAAATAAACATATCCAAACTCTAACATAAATCCCAGAGTCAAGAAATAGGTGGGGCAAATGAGCAGACATCAACAGAAAGCAGTTGCCGCCCCCAAAACAATAAACTTACTATGGTGAAAGGGAAACTCAAGACACAAACTCAGAAGACAGTGACTTGAAAACATATCTCAGCAAAGTCTGAAAAAAGTGTTGATTAAATACAAACCTAACAAGAATCCATAATAGAGCAAAAAAAAATATTAAAATCAAATAAGAAAGAGAAAAATTGGGAAAATACATGGGAGATATTCAAGAAAATTATTAAAAGAGAAATAGGAACTTGATAAAAGACAGACAGACAAACACACTACTAAAAAAAATAACTTTAAAAATCAGAATCCGTGTATATAAAAAACTTCTCATGTTAAATTTCAATAAATATTCTCTTCGCTGTCAATTGAGTTTATAAAGACAATGAAAGCTTTTTGATACTTAATTGTATTTTTACATGTGTTTCTTATCCTTTTAAGGATCTGAGAACATTGGTATACTTATATGCAGAGAAGATTTGAGGCCTCTGACTGGATTAAATATGATTCTTGAAACTGAAAAAAAAACTATGAGAGTCAATTATTATATTCAGTTCTGACCTAATGTAGCCCTTCTCTAGAACAGTGTAAAGCCATGCATGAGCAGCTTTCAAGAGGACTGCTGCTGTGAACAGCTTTCAAGATTCTGATTACATAGTATAG
This sequence comes from Petaurus breviceps papuanus, assembly GCF_028583685.1. NCBI lineage: Eukaryota > Metazoa > Chordata > Mammalia > Diprotodontia > Petauridae > Petaurus > Petaurus breviceps. The sequence goes on from NW_027185653.1 coordinate 2,850,686, forward strand.
CAAACTCTATTTATTTTCAATAACAAATTAGAGCAAAACATTCACAGAAAATCAAAATATGGTATTCAAAATGTTACAACTTATCACAGAAAATCAAAATACAGCATTCACCATGTCACAACTCAACAATTTATCACTAAAGTGGCCACATAATTTTCACCAAAGTGGGCAAATAATTTTAAACAAAGTACATTCATTTAGTCAATCACAAAATCCTTAACAATGCAATCATTTAGGAATTCAATCATTTAGTAACTCAGACATTCAATCATCCTTAAGGAGGATTGCCAGTAAATCATATTCTTCTCAGTCAATACACAGTATCCAAGTAAAGTCTTCTTTCAGCTTGACTCAAGTCTGGCTCTCAGCTTCCATGGTTCCTCTTTAAAGGTCCTAGCTCCAACTGTCATCTGGGTTCAAAGGCAGGCAACTCCCAGATCCTTGTCCATTGCTATATTCATTTCCCATTCTGTATTGAAGTTCACAGTGTTCAGTCCACCTCAAGTCCTTCACAGTTCCTGTTTCTTGGAAGACAAACTTAACAGAGCCACAATAATATTCATGCACATTGCCCACACCATCATCAATTCACCATCTCTCTATGAAATCAACACAGACCCACTAACAAGATCTATCAACTCAACACAATTCATCAACATCGCAATCAACACAGATCCACAAACAAGGTCCAAGAGGTCAGCACAAATCATCAACATAGAAATCAACACATACCCACAAACAAGGTCCAAGAGGTCAGCACAAATCATCAGTAAAGTCACAGGACCTCCAAAGCCCTCTTCCAGGACTTTAGTAAACATAAAACCATAAAATCCTCTTTCATGGCTTCCAGTAAAGTACCAGGGCTTCTGTACAAAGTATCACAAACATCAACAGAGACAGAGCAGACAAAAAGAGTCTTGGAATACCACAAGTTTTCTCCTTTTTGACTCTGCCACCACAAGAGTCTTCTTCTCAGTTTTTTTTTCCATATCTAGCCTGGAAATTCTCATTATATATGGTCATTAGATCCTCCCTTTCCTGTTGCAGGAGTTCATGAGTTCTAAGGTTCACATGTTGTGTGATTCACACGTGTTTCTTAACAGACTTGATACAAGGCTCAAAAGAAACTTGAATTGACAAAAGGTGTTAATTCAATACATGAAACAAGGTGTGAACTATTTTGCCTTTACACAAGTTTGGGAACCCCCTCACCTCACTATCTGCTGTGTCTCCTTTGCCTCAGTCAGAGAAAGAACTATGGAACCCGAATGAAAACTAAAGCTTGTATTTTCTCTTTTAGCTTTTTTTTTCTCATGGATTTTACCTTTTGTTCTGATTTCTTCCCAACATGACTAATGTGGAAATATGTTTACTATGATCTTACATATATAAACTATATAGGATTGCATGCCATCTTGGGGAGGGAAGAGGGAATGGTGGGGGAAAAATTTAGAACTGAAAATTTAAAGCAATTGTAAAAACTAAAAATAATTAAAGAAATATAAAAATAAGCAAACAGAAATATAGGTGGATGAATAAGCAAACAAATAAGCAAATAGATAAATAAATAAAGATTCTGACCTCCTTTTCCAGTTAGATAACTTTCTTTTCACACCTTTTTTTTCTTGTATTGTTACTATTTAAAAATGTTTCTCAATCACTCATTTTATTTTAAAATTCTTTTTTTAAGTTCTTATATGAGTATTCTTTTTGTGCAGATAACTATTTGACATTGCACTTTGGGGTAGGAAAAGCTTTTTTTTGCTTCAGTTTCCTCTTCTGATGATGTACCCTGGTTTTCGCAATTCCTGTAGTAACTTTTTGTGGTTGGGTTCTTTTGTCTTTGCCAGTTCTTTAATTAGTTATAGCAACCTTTAGTTCTAGGATATGGTGGGTGGTGCCTCTGGCGTCAGGACCTCCTTTCCTTCTCCCCTCTAACCTCGAATTGAGACGAAGATCTTTGTCATTCTGTAAGTTTCAACAGCCAATAGTGTCCCCACCCAATTGCTTTTGCACTCACTAGGCATGTGCAGGGTCCTTTTTTTCCAAGGCAACTTCTTAGCAGCACAGCTAGGCCTAGTGTCCCTTATCAACAGAGGTTTCTTCATCTTCCTCCTCTCAGATGTCAACTCACCATATTGTCTCAGATGTCAGAATTCCTGTGACTGGGGCCAAGGCTACCTCCTACCCCAGCTAACCCCAGACTTGCCACTTGTTATTTGAGTGGAACTAGCCTGGAGGTATTTATACTTCAAAGGGATCAAACCTCAATCCTGGAATTTTTTCCCCATTCTTCTTCCATGGTCTCAGGAGGAATACTGTTCTGCTCCCAATACTTGTTTATTTTTAGTGCTCAACATTCTCCCTAAAGGGATATTTTTCTTTTCCTTGTTTGTGGGGGAAATGTTGAAAGTTTGGGATTTTCTGACCTACTCTATCATCTTCCCAGAATCCTCTCTGATATAACAATTTATATGTGCAGCTGAGGCAGAAAGATATCATCAGCCATATAATCAAAGGAAGTTAATCAAGAAATTAATATTTATTATATGGTCACTTTGTGCCAGGTATCAGAGATAGAAATACAGAGCATGAAGCAATCCTTCCTCTCAATAATAAATGACATTTGTGAAATTATGTAGCACTTCAGTAATACTAATTCTTTTTGTGGTAAAAATTCAATTAAAATATTTTTATTTCCCACAATTTAAATAGCTCATGCACAATTTTTTTGCATAAAGTCAAGTTCATTCTGGGAATTTATCATTGTACAGATAAGACTCAGACTAGTGTGGTGATTCTGGTATAGAATTAAAATGCAAAACTTTCTCTGGTATTTAAAAGAAATAAGCTTACTTTACAATTACATGGGAAACATATGTAGTAACGATAGACTATTGGGTCACTTGAGCACAGGTTATTTGCCTTTGAATTTTCCACAGCATTTTACCCTGTTCAGAAGGTAACTTCAAACCTGAGTATCTCCAAACTTTTTGTAGTCCATGATTTTTTTTTTATTTAGATGTCAGGGAAGCTATGTCTAAATTTCAGGCCTTAGTCCTCTGGATGAATTAAATCTTTGAGATAGTTTCATTATCTTTTAGAAAATGTCTTTGCTTTTATATCATTTGTTTTTCTATAACCAAATTCCTCCCACACTCTTTCTTGCTGTCAGAGTTATTTAAAATAACAAAAAAAATTATAGGAAAAATCAACATAACAAGGCACAAAAATCATAAAAAGTGATTTTTTTTTCAAAAAGTACAACAATATAAACAGTGTTTCCCAACTGTGGTTATGCCTACCAAAACCTCTGCAAAGGTCTGGGAAGAAGTATATTCTTATATCTATTCTTTAACATCCATTTTCAGTTATTTTGTGATTGCTGTTTGGTGCATTTACATTTTTATAGTCCTATATTGTTTTCAGTACAGATTGAGGAGGTAATTTTAAATAAAAAGATAAGAAAATAACAATTAAAGGATTGTTATTAATTGAGGAGGGTTTTATTTATTAAATGAGAACCTACTCTCTTGCTTGGGTCAGAAACAGGATTATAGGGAGTTACTTCAGAGTTATACTTTCTTTGCCTCATCAACTATCACTCTCAGGTCATATGTGTATCTGGCAGCTCACAACTCAGAATATTCTGTACATTAAGGTCTCAGATGGAAGGGGTAGGAGAGCAAGCATTCAGATGTCTAACTTTCCCCTTTACCCTGCAAATACTCTTTCTTCTAACTTCTCTCTCCCATAATCCTTAAAAACATATCATGCCAGAAATGCAAATTCAAAATGTTAACATTTGGTGATTTCTGGGATGGTGTCTGCTTGGGGATCTCATCTCCATAACAACAAATTCTGTCCTACCATGCTAGAAATCCAAAGCTACATGGATAAAAAGGATAGATATACATTTCTCTATAAAAATAAGGTTTTTGATATCATATGGATATGGGGAATCTTTTTTATTTCTTTTATCCATTACATAATGTCTCTTTGTGCTACTGCTGAGCAGACTTTTTGCTTTGTTGTTGTTGTTGTTATTTTGCCTTTCTTTTTTGTCTCCAGCATTGAGCACTTCTGGGGTAGATTTCTGGTATGTGGTAAATACTTAATAATTGTTAGTTGATTATGTGAGCAACTCATAGAAATTATTGTGAATTGTTAGCAAGTTTCATATTTCTACACCAAGTATGGTGTTTCTTCAATCTGTCAAGTTAAATCCACAAGCTTATTAAGAACTTATTACATTCAGGCGAGATGCTAAGCACTTGGGACACAAAGATAGGCCAAAACAAAGTTAGGCCCTGACATCAAAGGGATTCTAATCTAGTTGGAGAGGAAAAGAACCATTTATTGAGAACCCAGTATGTGACAGACACTGTGCTAAGCACTTCAAAATACTTATCTAATTTGATCCTTACAGCAACATTGGAAGATAGGCTTTATTGTGAGCATTTTACATAGATGAAACTAAAACAGGCAGAGATTAATTGATTTGGCCAGATTGATACTGCTTCTAAGTGTCTGAAGATTTAAACTCAGATCTTCTTACTTTCAGACCACCTTTTTATCTACTCTAATACCTTGCTGTTTTCATGGAGATATCATGAAAACAGCTATACAAATAAAAGATAGATAAACAGACAGACAGACAGACAGACAGATAGATAGATAGACAGACAGACAGACAGACAGACAGACAGACAGACAGACAGATAGATAGATAGATAGATAGATAGATAGATAGATAGATAGATAGATGATAGATAGATGCTAGGATAAGTTGAGGAGGAGGGCTATGTGGCAGAGAAAGGGCAAGACATTTTGGAAGACCAAGAAAAGTTCCCCACAGTAGGTATGGCTTTATCTGAGAAGGAATTCAGAGACAGAAAGGCATTATAATGCCCTTATGTCCTCTTGACACAACTCCATCCTTCTACTTTTTATCCAAGGTCATCCCTTCCCTTGCTTTTATTCATAGCCCACTCCACATCAAAAGTAATTATTATAACATTCCTGTTACTTATTGACTTTATAAGATTATATCATGTGCTAGCTCCTGCCTCTTACCTCACTCCTCACTGTGGAGGACCACAACCAGTGGGGCTCTGACCATGATGGCTGAATAAGCCCTCTCAGTATAAGACTCTGCTATCAGGCTTGGATCAGCTCCAAATCTCCCAGGAAAGCTCACAGGCATGGGCTTCTCATTCCCGTGAGAAGTGTGGTGTGTGCTCCCAGCTTGGGAACAAGGATGCTCACAGTGTTCTCAGGGGAAACTAGCATAATGTTGCAACATAGTATTAGCTAGGAGCCTTGGGACAACTCTATTCTGTTCTAGGCAGGTTAAAGAAGGTTTGAAACATCCTCCCCAGTCATGGGCATGTATGGCCGTCACGTATGAGACAAATTGGAACTAGGGAAATGGTATAATTCCAAAGACAATGGCTTATGATGACTATTTACTGGACTCTTAATTGAATAAAAATGACTCAATTTTCCACCATAATGGAGTCCCATCTTGTGTATGATTGTCAGCCTCTGGGTAAGTAACTCTTTTGAAGTCTATCTTTTCACCTAACTTTTCCTTCTCAGCTCTGCTGCTGGCCAGCAGGGCTCCTCTCTACCACTTTCTCAGACACTACCACAGAAAGGCAGGGTTCCCTGCATGGGCTTGGATCCCCACACCTACCATTCGTGAATATTTTTCATTCCCTTACTTACTTCCACAAAAGAAAGAATCACTGGTACGCTTTATTCCATAGAATATGAATTCAAATTTTCCTCCATCTTTTATACTGATCCTTTACTCTCTTTCAGTTTTGTGAAAGCATAGAATTTTTTTTTATAATTAAGGATTAGTGTTGTAAGTACTCTGATCTTAAGTACTTGATCTCCTTTAAAAGAAGAGAACAGTTCATCATAAAAGGGAGTACATTTAATTCCCTTAGACAGAATGAACATTTAGATAATAAAAGAGAGTTGAGAGTGGCCAAACAAAGAGATGAAATATCATTTTATCAACCAACTGAAGAGAGACCATCCCTTTTTGCCACTGACAGAACGAAAACCGGGGGAAAAAGTCATTAGAAAGAGTAATAGTTTGTGCAGACATCTTACTCAAAGGTGAATCTAATCATTCAAATGAATGTATTTGTTTCAGGAATTTAAAAACACTAACAATCTATTTGAGTCTGTTCTGCTATAGAATTTCCTTTTTTATTTCATAATTAATCTAAAAAAGTGAGGTTGGAATGACATGAATGCGGAGCTCCTGTCTGAGTTAGCAAAGACAAATTTTATAGGGTAAAGGAACACTTTCTAAACAGATACACACACACACACACACACACACACACACACATATATATATATATATATATATATTAATAATGGCTACCTGACATGTGACTAAAACTCTGTGACTAGATAGTTTTCCTTTCATAATTTTGGCAACTTATTCAGTTTGTCCACAACTGAGATGTTAACCTTATTTTGAATTTCTCCTAGCCATAAAACCCTGGTGAAAGGCAAAATATCTTTTTAAATCATGAAGAGGACTTTTTGGAGGAGAACTGTTTAGTCTATCTGACTCCTCAGGTAGATTGACAAAATCTGACAGAAAAAAAATATATATTTATGGGACACACTAAGAAATATTTTGTGTATATGCAGGCTTCTTTTCATGTCCATCCCCAAATTTTTAGCTGCCTTCTATATCACATCTTCTAAGGCAAAACATAGAAAGGAAAAAAAAATGGTTTTGATCACTCTTTATTTCTATTTATTTTTTTAGCTTTAAAAATTTTTTCTTTAGTTCTTTAAGGTCCTTTTGACCCCTGTTTATCCCTCTCCATTCTGTTTTTTATGTCAAAAAGGAACCTCTAAAAATATACCTAATCATGAAAGAATTAAAAATTATACTTATTTAACAAAAGTTAAATGTGTTTTACTTGTTCAAAGTTTTTGCAAGTGAAAAAAAAAATCTTTTCACCTCTGCTTTTTCAGTAATGATTCAATAGCCTCCTTTGTTGATTGCCTTTTAAGCTTTCCCTCAGAATTATAAGGTAACTTCTTTTGGGTTTGTTATTTGAGGTGCTTTCCTTTTCTTTCTTTTGAAATAAACTACTCCATTTTTTTTTCTAGTTTCTCAGAATGGATTGTCTTGAATTTTTCAAGTTGCTTTCTTTCATGTTTAAAAGTCATCCTCCTTGGTGTTTGAAATTTTGTTGTCTATTTTGGACTTGTAAATGTTAACTTCTACATGGCATTGAAATTGAAGAGTGGTTCTGATCTTATTTTTTGTTTTTGGATTTGTAGCGATTAGCAGATTCAATTACTTGGCTTATTCAAGTTAATATACACTCTTTGGTTCCTCCCCTTTTTATTACTAAAAAAAAAAAAAACCTTAAAGACAGGGTGACTGGGTATCTTTAATCCCCTCCATTGTAGCATCTCGATTTGGAGCACTTCCACATGTCTGCCAAGAGCTAAATTTGGAGGCAAGAATGTAGACTTCAATTCAGTTTCCATTTTTTTCCGTTGGATGGATCCTCTTCCCTCTCTAGGTTGTGTCACTGTGCTATGCTCTGTGGTACACACACACACACACACACACACACACCATATATACCTATATGCATACATGCCTATCAATATGTGTATGTGTTATGTATATACATACTCATATAAATATGTATTATATATACATATGCATATAAATATGTGTGTGTATTTACTATCCTTCCAGCATCTTCTTCTTTATCTGATCATCCTTGTCCTAACTGTTTCTTTCCTTCTCATGACTGGTCTGAATCTGTGTACTCCACCTCTTAGAATTGCTCAAGTCACTCCCATAGGGTAAGTTAACAGGAAGTCAACAGCTGGACCCTGAGTTATAAATGTGTGAAACTGCTTACACTCAGTGTTTCCTTTAAAGGAATGATTTGAGGAATGGAATCATTGAATGCAAATGCTAAGTATCTAAATTTTCTAATGATATTTACTCTTTTACACTGTTTCTGTCTTTTCATGTAGCTTCAGCTATAATTACTCTATATTTAGAAAATAATTCTTTTTTTCTGAGGATTTTGGGTTGGTGAATTATGCTGAACTCAATAAACCAGAAAACATAAATTACATAGGAAATAAGTCCCTACTTGACAATAATTTCTGTGAAATCTAGAAACAAAACTTGCAGAAAACATGTTTAGACTAACATTTTATATCACATACCATAATGAAGCCAAAATAGATACATGACCTGAATATTAAAGCTAGAGCATCACATAAGCTCAGTTACCCTTTCAAAGCTAAGATTATAGGTTAGGGAAAATTATTAAGTCAACAAGAGAAAGATATAATTATAAAATAGAAAGCACATAAATTTGGAAAAATATAAATCTTTCTTCATGAGCATCATAAAAACAACCAGGAAAAGAAGAGACTGTAGCTGGTTGAGTAAGAAAAGTTTTGTTTCATATATCTGAGATAAAAATGACATATTACAGATGCAGAGGCAACTAACAGAAATACATGTACATATATATATATATATGTGTGTGTGTGTGTGTGTGTGTGTGTATAATATTAAAGGTCATTTCCCACTCTGTGAGTTGATGAAATATATGAACAAACAATTTTCAAAGGAAAAACAAAAAACTATTAAAACCTATAAAATTAAATCATATTCCCCATGGCTAGGAATAAAATAAATTCAAATAGAAATGAAGTTTCATAAAATAATCAGTAAGTTAGCACAAATAGCAAAAGATTAGAATAATGTTATCCTTCAGGAAAGACAGGAACTTAGTATTCTTTTTAATGAATACCAACTGTTCCAGAAAGCATTTCTGTGTTATGTAAAGAAAATGACTATCCCTATCACATCCTTGAACTTTTGAATGCACTGCTAGTTATGACCTCAAAGGAGTATAATGGAAAAGGAAAGGAGAAGAAAAGAAAGGAAAGGGAGAAAAAAAGAAAGGAATGGAAAGGAAAAAGAAAGTGAAGGGAAGGGAAAGGAAGGGAAGAGAATATCTTGGCTCAACAGATCCAATAGTTTATTCAACTAGAGAGTGGTTGCCCACCGATCCCCCAAAACAACCACCACTAGCACAATCATCTTCCAATGCCATATTACTGCTATGCTTTCCTAATGGTATACCAGTTTACCTTTCAGAATAACTATTCAGAAACTCAGGATTTATTTAAAAAAACAACTACCCTGTTTAAAATTCAAAATCCACATTTAGCTGACTTTAACATTTATTTTACTTCTCATTTGTCTCCAGCTCACAAGATTCGATAAGGTTAATTTCACAGACATATGCCCATTCTTCTTCTTCCTACTCTTTTGGCTTCCATTAAAACTGTTCTCCATCTTTCTCAATGCTCTCCCTTATGCCTAAGTCAATATTATTGTTCAAGGCAGAGCTAAAATACTGTCTTCATAAAGCCTTCCCTCCTTCCCATAAAGCCCTCTCTACATGTCTTCAGAAGTAGTCTAACACTTGAAAAATAGTATAGTACTTATTGTTAGAATTAGATCATGTAGCATTTATGCACTGTTATGTACTTATCATTTTTGTTTCACATGTACCAGTTCTGTTTTTCTAGCTAGATTTTAAGATACTTAAGATTCCTAAGAGTAAGGAATATTTTCTTTATCTCAAATGTTTTCTAGACTGGCCAGGAATTGAAATGTATTTACTTGCTTACCCAGATTTTTAATATCATTAGAATTTTTTTTCCTTTTTGGAGGGCAATCGGGGTTAAATGACTTGCCCAAAGTCACACGACTAGTAATTGGGTCAAGTGTCTGAGGCCGAATTGGAACTCAGGTACTCCTGACTCCAGGGCCACTGTGTCACCTAGCCACCCCAATATCATTAGAATTTGAACAAGCATAACAAAATTTGTCAAATATTTTGAATATTTGTTTTACAATTAGGGACTTGCATATTTTATATCAAAGAGAACATATTTTTTATTCAATTTCCACAATGTGAATCTGCAACATTTAGAATATAAATAAAAAAGAAAGTCAAAGGAAGAATGCAACGAGTGAAGAAATAATCATCAGCAAAGTCTTTCTGGATAACTTTGAAAATAATATATCTTTGTCTAATGAGAAGAATGAAAGATGAACATTGAAATCCTTATAAATTTTAAAAACACATTCTACCAAAAATGTGAAAAATTTCCAAACAAAATTATTAGAGAAATCAATATATACACTTTTATTCATCCACCATGACAATAGTTGTTTAAAAGAGACAAAGACACATAAAAATGTAGTTGCTGAACCAAATACACACACTTCTATGTGTGTATGTATGTATGTGGGTATATTTATATATGTATATATATACACATATATAATCTTTAAGATACATAACCATATAGATATATTCTTTAGTGTTAGTGATCATTATCATTTCCCTAGTAGTAACTGGAAATTCATATATATATATATATAATATATATATATGTTAGGGTCATTACACTTTGAGGTTGACTAAGCAGTGAGAGATAAAGTATCAAAAATTCTTTTATGTGACAGATTTCCTGGAAATTTTTGGTAGTATAATACCCAAGAAAATGTCTAATTACTAACTGTAGCTTAGTTAAATCAGTCAATCAGCAGCTCTAGCTCATGCTATACATAGGAGATAGGCATGTAACATTGAAACTCAAATTTTACTTTTGCACTTATTAGTGAGGAGGGTGGAAAGAATATTCCTTTCAGGTGCACATGATTTACAATTTCTATTGCTGCTATCCTGAAAGGCTCCTGGCAGCCACCACATTCACATAAAAAAAGATCCCATTCCCAGAAGACTGGACATTTATAATCTGTAGATGAGCAGCTGCACAACTTGCTGATTTCCAAGTTTCACATTAGTAATGTGCTAATCCATATATATTTGCAAATCCTTATTCTCATTGCTTAGAAATGGCATCAGTTGCAGCTGCAGCAATTCTGAAAACATCTGAGACTTCTGATGGCTGGAAAAACAACACAGAGATTATAATCACCCAAGATCCATCACTATCGTTCCTATACTTGATTACACAAGGCAACAGATTCTGGGCCTGCAGACAGCATATATATATATATATATATATATATATATATATATATATATAT
>NW_027185653.1:2861853-2877769 GCF_028583685.1 Petaurus breviceps papuanus
ATATATATATATATATATATATATATATATATATATATATATATCAAACATTAAATCTCCAATCCCCCAAAGAAATGTTTCTTTTCTTTCTGATTCCATAACCTATTTCCTTTTCTCCTCAGTTCTTTTTCCCCTTTATGCTAATTCTTACACAATTATTAAACAAATTATCGCTAACAAAAGTATTAGATGATAATCAATTTCTACATTACCTAGGGGAGTGTTATGCTCACATAGCTGACATACAAATATTCTCAGTTTGATTCTTGGTGAGTAGTAACATTTCTCCAGGTACTGAATAATTTAGTCCTCCTTGCTTTTCTCTAGTGAATCTTATTTTGCAGTAAATTTTTCGCCATTTCTATAAGACTAAATAGTCTCACATTAGAGAATGAACACATGGAATTTCTTTTTAGTATCTTCTTTTTATACTCAATCAGTGAACCTGTTTTTTCTTTTTTTTTTTTTTTTTTACAAAAATACATTCTGGGGACAGCCAGGTAGCACAGCGAGTAAGAACACTGGCTCCACTGTCAGGATTACCTGGAGATCGAATCCACGGCTCAGACACTTAGCACCCACCCAGAAATACCTGTCTGTGTAACCTTGAGCAAGTTACTTAACCCTGATTGATAGAGAGAGAGAGAGACAGAGAGAGAGAGAGAGAGAGAAGAAAAGAAATACATTCTGATAACAAAAGTCTATGAAAATTTTACAAAAAATGCCTACTTGAAAAAAAAAACTACCTTGTAACTAGAGTTCTTAGTTTGTGTTCCAATTATCAGTCAAATCACTAGTATTAAAATCAAAGTTAAATCATCTTGAAAAATTCATCGTGATTTTTGAGAAATTACTAATATGATATTTGCCAACTTAAATACAACAAGATAAAATCAATACACATTTACTCAACATAAAAACAAAACTTACTGAATGCCAACCAGGATACATCGCATTGCTTTGCAAAGGATACAAAGATGTATAACAATTACTTTCCCTCATATAGTTCATATGACAATGTGTATGGTTTAGTAAATGAAGTCATGTAAGCCTTGGTTTAAATCCTACTTCTAACATTTAGCTCTTGTTTGACCCTGAGTAAGTCATATAACATTTTGTTTTTTTGGTTTCTTCATATTTAAATTAAGATAAAAAATACATACTTGACAGTTATTGTGAGGCTCAACTTAAAAGTGCTATATAAATGTGACTTATTATAATAGTCTACCAGTAGGGGAAGAGATAGGAAATGGCAACAAATAATAGAGCAAAATGGAGAATGTAATGTCTGTCATGAAAGAAATATCAAAAAAGAAGAAAGTGGGTGAACATACAAATAAATTGCACTCTGATTGAGAGAACATGGAAGGTGAGGTAAGACTTTGTAGAAGAAGTATTATTTGAACAGAAATTTAAAGAACACATTGCAATTTAGAGAGAGAAAGGGTAGGGAGAACATCTCTGGCAGAAAAAGTAACATAAGAAAAGGCATAAAGGTTAGAAATGATGGGTATTTGCCCTGGAAATTGTAAATAGCATAATTAGCTTGAAGATCTGAGTACTTATCTTTGTGTAGATGAACAAAAAAGAGTGAAAATATGAATTATGAATGTTGAAAAACAGTAAATAATAAAGATAGCAATATGGGAGTGATATGATCTAGAGGAGAAAAAGGAAGATCTGGGAATAAATACAATAGTCAAGGGAGGGAGAAGAATGAAAAGAAATCAAAAGGAAAATTTAAGACCTCGAAGAATGCAAAAGAATAAGCTAAAAAAATGTGGGAGTAGAAATATTAAATGAAGCAAAGAAAATTAAATGTCATAGAAAAGAAAGTTTTGAGAAAGAAGACATTGTCAAATATTAGAGCATGGTAAAAGAGGATGGAAGATAAAAGAGGGTATTTTTTTTCAGCGAGGTGATGTATTGATAGTTTAGATGGATTAGTAAATGTCAAGTGCCCATAAGTTTAAGTGATGAATGAATTTAACAGAAAACAGGCAGAAAGTGAAGATAGTAAACTTGCAGTAAGCTTGTCACAAGAAGGTGGACTTATTATACATTCATTCAACATCAAAAATATATAAGTGCCATATGTGTATGTACAAACACACATGTATATCTATAAACATATTTTGCATATGTGCATATATAAAGAAATATATGCACATACATTAGGAATTAAGTTGTTATAAAGATAAAGGGTAATTCCTTCAAGTAGTCTGTTTTTTAAAAAGTTTTGCTGTTACAGGGGGAAAAAAAGAAATATAGGAGAATGCCTTTAAAATATATCAGGTTTTTGACAATCAAGGGATTACCCCCTCAACTGGGGAATGGGGAATACAAGTTGTAGTATATGAATGTAATAGAATACTATTGCACTATAGGAAATGAGGAGCAGACGGACTTCATAATAACATGGAGAGAATTATATAAGCTCATGCTAAGTGAGGAGAGCAGACACAGGGGAACTTTGTCCATAATTACAGACACGTCATATGTGTGATAACCAACTTTGATAGACTGAGTTCATCTCAGCAATGCAAGGTTGTAAGGCAACTCCAAAAGTTTCATGATGGAAAGGGGTATACACATAAAGAAACAGAATTACAGAATCTGGATGCAGATGGAAGCAAACTACTCTCTCTCTCTCTCTCTCTCTCTCTTTCTCTTTTCTTGTTTCTTCTTTCTCATTGTTCAGTCCATTGCATATAATCCTTCTTTACAACCCAAGTAATGTTTAATGTGAAGGTATCCTATATGCAATTGCATGTCACCAAGGGGGGGAGAGGCATGTTGCTTAACTAAAATAAAAGATTGTTTGTTTAAAGAGAGAATGCTATTATTAGGCTACAAAGTGACCCATGTTCCCTGTCATCAAACTCATTTTGAAACATAGAACACTAAAACTGTTTAATTAAAACTAAAAGTTAGCTAAAACTATCCATATGACAAAAATACATGTTTCTTCACTATTATATTAGCTGATAAAGTTCTTTTATCACATGAGAAGAACACTATTTCTAAAATAAACTTTTTTTTGCCTTTTGGAGGGCAATTGGCATTAAGTAACTCGCCCAATGTTACATGGCTAGTTTTTTTTGTTCAGGTGTTCAGTGTCTGAGGCTGCAAACAAACTTGGGTCCTCTTGACTAGAGGGCTTGTGCTTTACTCGTTGTGACACCTAGCCATTCCTAAAAGAAACTTCTATAAGATTAAAGGAAAAACCACATAAATGTTAATCTCACTGATAGCAAAGTTAAAAAAAAAAAAGGGCGTCTGTGGAAGCAAAATCAAAAATTTTTTTAAAGGTACTTATCCGTAATAAAGCTATCCTGAGACAAAGTAAATGGCCAAGTAAACCTGAGTTGTGTTTTCACTTTTCATAAGGAGTCTTAGATGAACAATTATATGACAAAATAAATTGCCATAACTGGCGTATTACTCAATCATGAATAAACATACATTTGATCTCCTTATTATACTTATTTTGAGTAATATGATCTAGAAGTGAACTTAGGCATAACTTAATGGTGTTTGGCTCCATGTTGGTCTAGGAAAACACTTTGACTTAACGGAACCGGCCATTAAAAAAAAAAAAGACTCTCCCTGCTACTCATTCAACTACTCATTATGTGTGACATACATTTCCTGCTCTTTTTCTGGGACCCTCTATCTCTGGACAATTCCAAAGTATGGAAGAGACTATGTTGACCAATTCTTAGAAATTATATGTTATATAGTTGTTACATAAGAGTTAATAATTGAGAAATATCTTTTCCTTTCAATAAACTCCTTTATTGGTAGTTGCTTAGCTTTCCTTTTGAGTGGGGGATGTACTCTAGATCGGAAGTTTCAAAGATGTCATGCTGCAGCTAGCAAAACTCCAATATATAGCCCAAATAACATTTAAATATTGTTAGGAACTATGTAGGAGTACAGTCAAGATGTAGGAGTGAAAGCAGGGACTCAACTGATCTCTCTCACAAATTCTTTCAGGTATTTCTAAAAAGAGAATCTGAACAAATTTTAAAGTGGCAGAATCCAGTAGGAGGCAGAGTGGAGCAGATCTCTAGCCCAACAGTGTCCAGAAGTTTGAATGGGAAGGATCTCCTGAAGCAGGTGGGGAGAGCTCAGGATGCTGCTCTACACCCAAAGATAGGTGAGTCTGAGTGGCCCCGATGGACTAAATCACTGATAACAGTGATGATTGTCAGACCTCTCAGACAAAATGGGGATCTGCAATAGCTGGGTGAGAGAGAGGCACAGCGGCAACACCTACCCTGGGGATATCAGCCCACAGACTAAATGCTTGAAAGCCACCTACTTGGGGGGCAGGCAGTCAAGATGGAGGAGTAGAAGCAGGATCTCCCTGCTACTCCAGCTTCCACCTTCCCCAATCCATGTAAAAAGCGGACTCTAAACAAACTTTGGTTCTGCAGAACCCAAAAAATGACAGAGAAGCGCACCTCCCACTAAGGACTGCATGGCAGGCCTGCAGGAATCAGCCAGCACAATGCTCTGGGAATCAAGCCCAACCCCACTCCAAAGCTTTAGGCCTATGGCAGGCCTGAGCAGCCTCCAGCCAGAGGAACCCCAGATCAGCAGCAGCTGTAGCCATTTGCAAATTTGTCAACACATAGATGCGAGGGACAAAGTGAGAGGTCAGTGCAGTCTGGACTTTGGGACTCAGTAAGGGGGAGCCCATGGCTTTTGCCCCCAGGGCAAGAAGTTGCAGAGACTCCAGCAAAGAGAGACAGTACCACTTGGCAGCTTCAGCTCCTGGCCTACACAGTGTAGGGAGACAAAGCACCAGTCTGAGGGGTAATCTCTCTTGCTTTAACTTTCTTGGATCTGGATTGCCGTCTAGGGTGGAGGTCCTGGGGCTTGTGTCCAGCTTGCCAGAGCATGTGGAGACCTCAGAGAGGGTACCCATCTAATACCTCTGGCAGCTGAGAAAACCCCAGTGTTTGAGATGAAATCTCCCTTGTCTGGTGGCAGAGTCCTACTCTGCCAAAAATCCCAGGTGTCAAGTGACTGAAGGGCAACATGACCAGGCAAAGGAAAAAAAGCAGACATAAGATTCCAAAATTAGACTCCTATTTTGGGGACAAAAAGATCAAACATGGAACAGGAGGAAGACAGTGAAGTCAAAATACCTGCACCAAAAGCTTCAAAGGAAAATATGAGCTGGTTAAAAGCCATAGAGGACCTTAAGAAACAGATAAGAGAAGTGGATGAAAAATTGGGAAGAGAAATGAAAATAAAGCAAGAAAATTATGAAATGTTAGTCAACAGCCTAACTCAGGAAAATCAAACCTTAAAAAATAGACAACTAAAATGGCAAAAGAGGCTCAAAAAGGCAATGAGGAAAGAATGCCTCAAAAAGCCAAAATTGCCAGATTGAAAAAGAATCTCAGATGCCCAATGCGGAGAATTATTCCTTAAGAATTAGATTGGAGCCAATGGAAGCTAATGACTTTATGAGAAATCAAGATGCTGTTAAACAGATCCAAACAAATGAAAGAATAGAAGGCAATGTGAAATACCTCATGGGAAAAACCACTGACCTAGAAAATAGAACCAGGTGAGATAATTTAAAAATCATTAGACTACCAGAAAGCCATGATCAAAGTAATATCATAGAAATTATCCTCCAGGAAGTTCTCAAAGAAAACTGACCTGATGTTTTAGAACCAGAGGGCAAATAGAGGCTGAAAGAAACCACTGATTCCCTCCTTAAAAAAGATTCCCAAAAGAAAACTCCTAGGAATATCATAGCCAGGTTCTAGAATTCCCAGATTGAGGAGAGAATATTACAAGCAGCCAGGAAGAAACAATTTGAATACTGTGGAAACACAATCAGGATAACCCAGGATCTGGCAGCTTCTACACTGAGGGATCAAAGGGCTTGGTATATGATATTCCGGAGATCAAAGGAGCTGGGATTAAAACCAAGAGTCACCTACTGAGCAAAAATGAGTATCATGTTTCAGGGGAAAATATGGTCATTCAGTGGAATAGAGGACTTTGAAGCATTCCTGCTGAAAAAAAAAAACAGAGTTGAATAAATAATTTGACATTCAGATACGAGAAGTAAGAGATGCATGAGTAAAACAGGGAAAAGAAATCATAGGGAACTTATCAAAGTTGAACTATTAACATTCCTACATGAAAAAAACAATAATTGTCACTTATGAAACTTTTTAATTAGTTGAAGGGAATAGGAAATATATATGTCTATAAATGAGGGTATATGGGCATATGAATATGTATATACATGTGTAATGGGAATGTAAATTTGTAAGATCTTCCCTGCCCCTAGGCTAAACTGCACCTGAAGCCTGGGGTGGGAGGCTTGTTTTTCAGTAGATACTTCTTGATTGGCCAGTGATTCAATAAGGTTGTTACATTCTCTGAACCAGGAAAAGGCTATATAAGCCCTGATGTGTAGCTTTGAAACCCAGGTGTTCTTTGATATGGATGTAATGGTTGGACAGTTTGGAGATCTGTCTACTTGATCTGTTTCTGTCTTGATGGTTCTGTCTGTGTGTTCTGAAGTTCGGGGTGCTGACCTTTTCCCCCTGAACTAGGTGAACGATACATGTCTGACTGATTGAAGTGTGCTTGTTGGCCGATTTTGAGTTGCTTTCCTCTGTCAGTGCAGATCCAAGAACCTGTGTTAGCAGCCACCAGGGGGACTATGGGGTGCTTGCTGCTACAACACGTGTATACATGTTTACAGGTATACATAGATAGAGGACACAGGGCCAATTTAACGCGAAGGTATGATACTTAAAAAGTGAAATTAAGAGGTGAGAGAGTAATGTAATGAGAGGAGATGGGGAGAGACAGAATGGGGTAAACCACCTCATATAGAAGAGGCAAGCATAAGTGGTTACAATGGAGGGGAAGAATAGGAAGGCAAAAGGGAATGGGTCAACTTTACTCCCATTGAATTTGGCTTGAGAAGGGAATGAAATACACACTAAAGAGGGTATCTCACCCTCCAGGAGAGTAGGGGGCAAGGGGATGTGAGGGGGGGTGATGGAAGGAAAGGCAGGCTGGTGGGTAGGGAAGTTGGAAGCATCCACTTTTGAAAAGGGACAGGATCACAGTAGAGAATAGATCAAGTGGGAGGTGGGATAGGAGGGAGGGAAATATAGTCAGTCTTTTACAATATGTCTAGTATGGTATTGTTTTGCATTAGCCACACAAGTACAATCTATGCTGAACTGCTTATCTTCCCTTTATGGGTGGGGACAATTGAGGAAGGGAATGAATTTGGAATTCAAAGTTTTAAAATCAAATATCAAAAAAAAGATATATATATATATATATTTGTGTGTGTGTATATATACACATAGTATTATCAACACTATTTTACATGTAATTGGAAAATATGATATACAGGAACTGGGGCATAGAGATCCACTGGAAAAGTCGAAAAGGGTATGGCAGAAAATATGGGAGAGAACAGATTTGAGGGGGGGGATATCCTGTTGAACTGCTATTTTGGGGTGGTGGGTAGGGGAAAAATGGGGAGAAAATGTTTAACTCAAAATCTGGCAGAAACGAATGATGTAAATAAGAAGTTAATAAAGCGTTTGGAAAAAAACAAGTTACCTACTTGATCTTAGTGGAGTAAAAATGGTAGAGTAAACTGTAAGTTCTCTCAGCCCCCCCTTGCTGACCTTAAAAAAAAGAAGCAAATGAGAGAATATTGACCCAGGAAAAATCCTAGAATAGTGAAACCAGCACAAAGGAAACAGTAATATTTTAGCTTGGGAGGCTTGGGAGATCCCTGGAAAGGGTCCCTCTTGCTGTAGCTGAAGGGGACCAGGACAGAACAGGAGGTATCCAGCAAGCCCCATCTCAGTGGACCAGTAAGAAATCCTGAGTTGCAGCGGTGTGGAGATTGCAAGAGCCAACACTATGACCCCAGGCATGCCTTCACACAGCTAGGGGAATCAGCACACACCAACATGTGTGGGCATCCACCTGTGGCTGATTCTACCTGTGCTCTAATGTAGCTCTAGAAGTGGAGACCTTCAGTGATTAAACCATCCTCCTGCACACCTCACTCTGGGAGCTTCAGTGTAATCCAGGGGGAAATTCAGAAAGACATCACCTGGTCATGATCTTGGGCACACACTAGCCAGTTCCAGCTCAGCACCAGGTGAGTTGCAGAATTATATAGTTTCTAATTGACAGAACCAGAGACCATAGCACACAAAGTAAGTAACCAGGCCCCAACCACCCAGCACCAGAAGCTTGAAACACAGCCCCTGTGCCACAGAAGCAGAGATCCACTTTAAATTTCAGGAAAAAGGCAATCACAATAAACAAGAAGCCAACTAGAAAAGCAAAGACCACAGATCTTACTATGGCTACAGGGAACATCAAAATATGAATTCAGAATATGATAGCATTGACTTTACACCCACATCTGAAACCTCAAAAAGGAATATGAACTGGTCTCAATTTCAAAAAGCATTCCTGGAAGAGCTCAAGGAAGATTTTAGAAGCCAAATTAGACAGGTAGAAGAAAAATTGATGAATTTTTTTTAAAACTAAAATGGACAAAATGTGAAAAAAAAATCACTGAAGAGAAGAAATGTTTAAAAAGTAAAATTGGCCCAATGAATAAGGAAGTACAAAACCTAACTGGAGAAAACAACTCCTTGAAAAGTAAAATCTGTCAGATGGAAAACTCAATTTGGTCAGGTGCAAAAGCTAACTGAATAAAGCAATTCCTTAAAAATTAAAATTTGGCAAATAGAAACTAATGAGGTATTAAATGAAACAAAATCTAAATGAAAAAAAAAATAGGAAACGTAAATATCTCATATAAAATTTATAACACAATACAGAAAAAAAATCATAAACATAGATATCTTTACATTTAAAACTTAGTCAAGATGCAGGTTGCCCAAATCCCTAAATATATATTATTGGGCTATGTTTCTGTTTGAGTTTGACACCACTGTTTAAGGTATGCCCATAAAAAGGTTACAAAGAATTATAAGATTCTGTAACATAGGTTATTCAGAGTTTGGGCCTTTACAAGATCAATCTGTCCTCTTTCTCCTCCTGTAGACCTAAGATGATAGCATCTAAGATCTAAGAACATCACCCACCAATTGAGGCACACATGTGTCTTTCTTGTCTTCTGGGGATTGAAATCTGATTGTTTCCAACTCAGAAGATAGTCATCCAGAAATATTTGCAATTTCTGTTTACTTACTCCACTCTTCCTTATGTAAATAAATATTTCAAACTACAGCTTATTCCATTCTTTGTAAGTTGATGTGTACTTATAAGAAAAGGTCTACTTTTTAACATTATTAGTCAGTCTAACATTTCTGTGAATATTACAAAGTACACAAAGATTTTACAATATAGTAGGACATTCATTGACAACTAAACTTATAAAAAAATCACTTACTATTTCTAAAGAGTATAACAGTCGGTACTTAATAGATATTTCCTACTTCCTTTCTAATTTATGGTTATTATGGGAAAATAAATGGTTCAACATTATTATAAAAATGTGTTGTGATAACACGAGAAGAACAAAAATTACCCTCAGTAAATCCATTGAAAATGACGGTTCTTGGGAAAGTGACCTGCCTAATGTCAAAAGAGTAGTGACCATATAATATCTATCTTTATTTGACAAATAATCATATAGGAAAAAGATCAATGTTTTTATTTAATTTCTAAGTTTAAAAAAAGCCTATGTTTCTTTCCTTTTCCTATGTCCCCACCAACATCAGAAAAACAAAGCAAAACATGGTGACAAATTTACATAGTCAAGCTTGCACTGCAAGTCACTGTTTTCATTGGACATGTACAAAAGTATACATGTTTCAATCTGCTCCCTGAATCGATCACTTATCTGTCAAAACTTGTATGTCATTTCGTCATGGCTTCTCTGTAATTGTGCTTAGGTATTGTATTTAGTGATCCTGGGTCTACGATGTTTGTCTTTACAGCTATTGTTACTGTATATATTATTCTCCTGTTTCTCTTCTTTCCACTCTTTGTGAACTCATAGATTTCCCGAGGTTGCTATGAAACCATCCCCTTCAAAATGTCTTATGGCATTCCATTACATTCATATATCAGATATTACAATTTGTTCAATAACCATTCCCTAATTGATTTGCATCCCCTTATTTTCTCATTCTCAAACAGGAAAAAATGAACTGATATATATAGAGAGAGACGTAGATAAAAGTTTTATATGGATATGAAAAAGAATATAGATTTCATGCATATATGCATGTATTAAGTTTTATAATCATATGTTTATGTATATATACATATACATGAACACACTATAGATACATTTGTATATATCTCTCTGTGAATCTATCCAATTTTTCTTTTCTTTGATCCCTTTGGAGTAGCATTGGGCCAGAGTGTTAAAATTTTAGAAACTTTTTGGGCAGAGTTTCAAATTACTTTCCATAATGCCTGGATTGATTTGTAACTTCATAAATAATACTGTAATTTCCTCTCTTCTCCAATTGATCTTCCAACATTTGTTTTAGTGCCATAATGTTCAACAGGTATGATATGCATCACTGTGAAGTTTCTCATGAGTCAGGCAGCCACAACTACTGTGTACAATGTACAGGTTGGGAATTTTATAAGATATAGTAACAATCCTCTACAGCTTATGTTACCACAATGGAAAATATTGGAAACCCATGTCAGTGTCTCCTTCAATCTAGTCCCCCATTACAGAGAGAGAGAAAGAGAGAGAGAGAGAGAGAGAGAGAGAGAGAGAGAGAGAGAGAGAGAGAGAGAGAGAGAGAGAGAAGAGAGAAGAGAGAGAGAGAGAGAAAGAGCTACCCCTGTGCCCCCCTGTGCCCCTTTCTATTCTGAGGTTGTGGAGCAGCAGCTAGGTGTGGCATTCAACTGTACACCTTGGAAAAGTCCTATTACACCATCTGAATAATTGTTCTCATCTACCAGAAAGAACTCTAAACATATATAGTCAAAGAAGTTTGTATCATCTTGATTCGTGACTCTGAAACTTAACTGTGAGAATTTGGGAAAATCAATTTCCTTATTTGTAAAATTATGTGGGGAAATTTTTTGATCTCTTAAGTCAGAGCAGCTATGACCCTCTTCTGCCTGATGCAAGAGAACAAAAATAGGAGCAATTTTTAGTAGGTTTAGAGAAGCAGAATTTGTTATGTTGTAGATATTGTCCCCCTGTAAACTAAACATTATCTAAAAGGGAAATGGACTGATTGAGGACGAAGTGACCTCATCTTAAATGGTAATCTTTGAAGAAAGGCTGTGTTCACTTGTTTGGGATGTACTATAGAGGTTTCTCAAACAAATATGAGTGAAATCATATAGTTCCTAAGATTCCTTCTGCATTATAATATTATTATACGAAGCTATGTTCTCTCAAATAGCAAGAGTCAAAGATGGAATGTAAACCCATATTTCCTCTTCCTCTGTAATTCTAGTGCTTTTCCATGAAATTATACTAAATTATGTGACTTTAAGAGGAGGGTGGTAGTTGTTGACAGACACCTGAGAAATAAAAGTTCTCTTGGGATCACTGTCCTTAATGTAGGGATTATTTGCAAGCCATGACATCACCTTCCTGATGTCATGGTTCTCCTCAAGAATGAAAGACAAAGAACAAGTGAAATCTGAAGAAACTATAATACTGTCGCAAAATATTTATTAAATCATAAATACACACATGTATCTATATCTATATCTATCTCTCTATCTATCTAAATGGAACTTCTAAAGTTAACAAGTCCAAAACACATATTTATAGATGAGAAAACTAGGGCTAACAATGGAAATTAAATGACTTGCCTAAAGTCATATAGGTTGTATGCACAAAAGCTGGGATTTGAACACAGAATCACTTACTATTCAATCACTGTTTTGTCATCGCATTATTGCATCTATTTTTCTACCTCCTACCTACCTACCTATGTATGTATGTGTGTGTGTATGTATGTATGTATGTATGTATGTATCTATCTATCTATCTATCTATCTATCTATCTATCTATCTATCTATTTACCTATCTATCTTTCTATTATCTGTCTATCTCTCTTTCTGTCTGTCTCTCTCTCGTATCAATTATCTCTCTATTTTGTTTTTCATCAATTTATATTTAGTAAAACAACTTGTTCTTTTACTTTTATTGTAAGGGAAGTAAAGTGGTTAAAGGATTGGTCTAAAAGCCAGGAAGACCTGGGTTCAAATACTGCCTTTAAAATAACATAGCTATGTGATTGTGGACAAGTCATTTTATCTCTCAATTTTTAAAGCAACTCTCTAAAATCAGAAGTTTCTGAGAAGGTATCTCTCTATATTGGTAGAGGCAGTTTTCCTACTCAATATGCAATTAGAGATCCAGTACATGATGGCATCTTCTCATGTTCATTCTAAATTTTCTAAATAAGAAAGATTCTTCTCTGATCTGTCCTAATGTTTATT
This sequence comes from Petaurus breviceps papuanus, assembly GCF_028583685.1. Classification (NCBI taxonomy): domain Eukaryota; kingdom Metazoa; phylum Chordata; class Mammalia; order Diprotodontia; family Petauridae; genus Petaurus; species Petaurus breviceps. Next base: position 2,874,344 of record NW_027185653.1, read on the forward strand.
TCTTCTCTTATGAAGTTTTTTTTTTTTTACAGGGGGAAAGGTAGGGCAATTGGGGTTAAGTGACTTGCCCAAGGTCACATGGCTATTAAGTGTTAAGTGTCTGAGATCTGATTTGAACTCAGGTCCTTCTGACTCCAGGGCCAATGCTCCATTTACTCCACCTTTAGCCGATTACTCTGGTGAATTCTTAAGGAGATTTTAAAAATTGCACTAATTGACATAACACACATAGGCACTAATTCTTGTCTTACTAGTTATTCTCATGCAGACTCACCAAGAGAATTTCTATTTGTCTTTGCATGTGGGCCTAAATTTGATCTTTCTGGTGTAAACTGTAAAGGAAAGCAGATTGAAAAACTTCTTTCATTACAAGGCATGTCTTTTACTTAGTTCAGAGGGTCATCTATTTATAATAAGGAGGGCCTTCAGAGGTCATCAATCCAACCTTTTCATTACACAGGGGAAGAAGATGAGGAACACAGAGGTTAAATCATTTGCCCCAAATCACCCAGTTAATAAATATCTGATGAGGGATTTGTATCCAGATCTTTCTGCCCCCAAGTCCAATGCCCTATGGACTATATCCTTTTTAGATGTTTCCTGTTACATGTCTGGGCAAAGCTGATCTAAAGGAAATAATTGCACCTTATAGGAAACATATCACTCAGGTAATCTTTGGTGGAAAAAAATCATTGATTAATCGGTTAGCTAGATAAAAAACTTATTTTTCTTGAATTGTTAAAAAGCAACTGACAGCCATCCGAAATCTATTTCCTTTATTCCCTTCTCCTAAGGCACCTTAATAATTGCATCAATTCAACCTTTAAATTAGATGACCCATCACTTGACACCTGTAAAGAATGATTATGACTACTGACTGTTAAGAGAGACAGCCTAGCTTTAAGCTCAATGAGACAAAGATTCTCCAACAAATATACTTTTAGATATGAGAGAGTTTTGGAAGGTTAGTAAGAATATGTCTCGTGACACTATTACATTTGCACATTTTAAGTTTAAGTTCAGCTAATTGACAGTGGAGAGGAAATTTTTGAGTTGTAAACAGTCTGTAGCATAACATAAATGAGGAATTGTGAAAGGAATTGTAACGAATGCCATCAAAGAAATTCACATAGAAACAAAATTATTTGCTAACATGGAAAAGGTGAATGAAGGAAAAGTCAATAAGCATCCTTATGATGCAGAGAGAAAGTAGTACCAGAATCTTCTCTGGGATGTATCTCCTCTGGGGAAATTATGAGAGGATAAAGACAAGGGCAATACAAAATAACTAGGCATGAAGGGTCAATATATATATATATATATATATATATATTGTATATAGCTGGAGGGAATACATACATTCCTGAAGTCACAGATTCATCGGAGTATTCAAATATTAAGCTGTAAGAGTTTTTCTAAGAAAAATTAAACAAAAATCTGATTTTAGTTCAGAGACATGGTTGGGTCTGTCATTTTTAATACTCACTACATCTTAAATTAGGGAGGGAGGTAAAGACAGGCAATCATAAGGCACTGAAATGCCTTCTAGGATAACACAGTGTCTTGTAGTTTATTCTTACCAATGAATTCATAGCAGTCTATTTATGGATGTAAAAAAACTGACTTATTTCTATAAGGTTAATTAACAGTATTTTACAAAGGTATTCATTTTTTATATAAATTATGTCCAAGTATATTGCCTGGGTATTTGGGTGATGTTAATAAAGTATTTTCTTTTTCCAAAGCCCAGAATAGAAATGTTTTTGTGGAACTGCTTTTACAGTGAAAATTTATTGTATTAGGCCACAGTTGTAAATTTTCTCCTTCCAATCCTATAAATTTTCTCTAAATGTTTAATGGTTTATAACTGTAATTATTCTTGTGTGCCAACATTAAACTTTAAAAAGTTTAATTTGGAGACTATTCGGAGAAACTCATCTTTTTTACAGCCTCATAAATAGTTCTTTGATGAAATGAGCAGAGGCTTAGTGTCTGCCAGAGGTGAATACAAATGACATCAGATAGTCTCTCTCTTATGGAAAGCAAATGCTTTCATGTCTGAAGTGATAAACTGATACTCAGAACAATGGAAGTGAGAAAAGATGTAATTATTAATGGGGAATCATGGAGTGTTTCAGCATCGAATTCATCCTACCCCACCTACTCCCTCCCCCCAATAAAGAAAGTTCTAAGGATGAAAATGAACATGCAAAGCCTTCATGACCCACAACCTAGGAAGGAAAGAAAGATTTATTCATTAAGCACCAATCATCTGCTAAGTATTTTGCTGAACAATTTAGAAATATCATCTCATTTGATCCTCACAATAATTTTAAGAGGTGGGTGCTCTTGTTGTCCCTATTTTACAATTGAGAAAACCAAAGTACACAGAGATTTAGTGAGTTACCCATAGTTAAAAAGCTAGTAAGGATATGAGACTGAATTCGAACTCAGGTTTTCCTGACCTCTGGGTCAATACTCTTCTCCACTGTGTTATTTAACTACTGTTACATCAGGACATTCTGTTGTTTAGTTCATTTTTTTTTTATCACAGATATCTTTTTTCTTTTTTTTTTTGAATTAATTTATTTTTTAGTTTTCAACATTCATTTCCAAAAGATTTTTAGTTTCAAATTGTTTCCCTCATCTCTCTCCCCCTCACCATACAAGATGGCATGCATTCTTATTCCTCCTTCCACTAGTCTTTCCTCCCTTTTATCGCCCTGCCCCCCCATATCCCTCCCCCTTACTTTCATGTAGGGCAACATAGATTTCTATACCAGATTGCCTTTATAAATTATTTCTCAGAAGCATGTAAAAACAATTTCAACATTAGTATTTAAAATTTTGAGCTCCAAATGTTCTCCCATCTTCCCTCCCCACCCACCCTCATTTACAAGGTAAGAAATTCATTATAGATTATACATGTATAGTTATACAAACACTTCCATAAGAATAATATCGTGAAAGACTAACCATGTTCCCTTTCATCCTGTCCTGCTCCCTATTTGTTCCATATTCTCTTCTGTCCCTATCCCATTTCAAAAGTTTTTGCTTGCGACTACCTCCTCTGGTAAGTTGTCCTCCCTTCTATTACCCCTCCTCTTGCCATCCCCCCCTACTTTCTGGTAGGGTAAAATAACACCATTCAGTGCATATGTTGTTCCCTTCTTAAGTCAGATCTGATGAGAGTAAGGTTCACTTTTTCCCTCTCACCTCCCCCTTCTTCCCCTCCATTATGAAAATTTTTTCTTGCCTGTTTTATGTGAGGTAATTTACCCCAATCTCCCTTTCTCCTTCTCCAAAAATATTCTGCCCTAACCCCATAACTTTGGGTTTTTTGGATATCATCCCTTCATATTCAATTCAACCTGAAGTATCTATCTATCTATCTATCTATCTATCTATCTATCTATCTATCTATCT